>NW_001849563.1:99084-101411 GCF_000209065.1 Trypanosoma cruzi
GCTGCTGGTTTCTCGCTGCGCGCCTCCCGTGGTGCTGCTTGATGCGAGGGGCAATGCGATGACGCCGGCGGCCATTCAGCGCATAGAGGAGGCCCGCGAGCTGTCCTCCGCCCCCTGCGCTCTTCGGCTGCCTCCGACTGCGGGGACGGCTGGGGTGGCTGCCGCGGCGTCGCTCAGGGAAAGCGCCTCTTCTGCCTCCACGGCGGGCGGGTGGCGCCGCGGTTTGGATGCGGAGGCGCTGCGGAAGCGTCGTTCCGCGCTGTTTGCGAGCGGGGCTGCTTCCTCCACCGCGGTGGGGAGCGAGCTGGGCGGGCGGGGTCGTCCGCGGAGCCGCCAAAGCGCGGGCGAGGCCCCGCATGACGTGGCAACGGTCGAAGTCGCTGCACGGGCGCCGAACTCGGCGAGCGGCCCCGCACCTGAGGAACGGAGCCGCCGAATGGAGGCGAGTGGTCGGCGGCATTCGGCTGGTGCGGGGAAGGGCGAGAAGAGGGAGGAAGAGGCTCCTCCTCGCGGGGGCGATTGCGGAGAGCCCCTTGACGTGACGGCGAACCTCAGCCCTCTCTTGACGGTTGTGCTGGATCTTTCGAATGCGGTGCCCACGGGTCGTTTGCAGGCGCTTTACGGCACCGACGATATCTGGAGCGTTGTGGCGTCGTCTGGCGAGGCGGTGTCGTGCGCGTTTCCGCCCAAGCAGGCGCCATTTCTTCGGGCAGGGGTTAAATCAACGGCTTCTTTTCACTCTTTGACAGTCCTTTTGCGAGCGAACAAAAACGCAAGCACAAAAAAGAAAAAAGAAGGGAAGGAAGCGCTAGGATAGGGTCGCCGAGCGCCTTCGCAGGAAGGCGGCGTTTTGGCCAGACAAGGGTGAACACGCTAGTTTTTGTCGTCTTTTTGACTCAACGGGCTTAGCGCTCGGCACCGGCAGTTGGGTTTACCCATTTCAATTTTTAAATTAAAATTCCTTTAATCTTGTAAATGATAAAAGCCAATAAACGTAACACTTGCAAAAACATTCGCCATAATTGCGGTAGCCGCGGCCATTTTAAAACATTTTAATTGCAAGCATGGAATTCATCGAAATATAATTTTTGTATTCACCATAATATTTAAATACTGCATTATAATGATTGCAGCGATTCATTTTTTTTCCGCATCCCAGCGCCACCAAGCGTACATTCCATTTACCCTAAGAATTCTACCTCGCACTCCTTCCTCCATCGACTCGTGGCTGCCCCTCTTCCTTGTTTTTGCGGCCCTTTCCTACCTAATTCCCGCTTTTTATGCTAATCTTTGCGCTGCGCGTTCATCTCGCTTATCCTCTTTGCCCACTTGGCTGTGAGCAACTCCTCCGCAAGCCGTTTCTGGATTTGTGGCTGGAGCGAATTCAGACGTCCCGCAACCTCCAGCAGACGCGGTGCCCCTGCCATGAAAATGCCCTCTTCGGACTCATCCGGCATGATGGCCGTCAACACCTTCGCGCGGGGCAATTTGGTTGGTCGCACCAAACCGGCCAGGTTGGACAGAATCTTCTCGGCCCGGTTCAGCACGGCGTAGGAAAGAGACTGAGAGAGGCCGTTGAGTTCCTCCAGCAGAGTGAAGCGATAGTTTTTGCGTGTGGTGTCAATCTGCGCCTTTGCACGAAGAAAGTCCAAAAGGCAGGCATTGATGAGAATTTGTGCCCCGTCGTGCCGCCAACCGTCCGCCACGTCGAGGATGGGAAGCAAAGTCCGATCGCAATAAAGGCCGTCACGAAGAGTAAACGTGACGTCATCGACGGAGGTGAACAGATCACCACAACCACTTATGGCCACAAATGGGGATCGGGCCTTGTATGGGACGGACGATTCCTGAAGTTTCTGCTTGAGTAGGAACTCCGTCGACCCACCTCCAAAAATGCGGCACTTTTTATTGGTGCTTTTCATGCAAGGAAGACGAAGGGCGGCGCCGGTTTGAGGTGCCAGATGAGATGCCAAATAATTGTAGAAGGCAGAGAGCAACGCAAAAAAGTCCGTGTTATCAAAAGCATGTATAGTGGGAGAACACACGTCAATGGGAGAGAGCACGGCTCGGTGTTGTGTTGGACCTGTTTTACCCTCCCACAGAGTACTTACGGCAGGGTCAAGAAGAGCAGAACGGTGCATCTCCAGCGGCACACCACACGTCTGGTGTGTAGAAAAGAGATACGCAAGGAGCTCGGCAAGAGGTTCATCCAGGACACCACTGTTCAGTTTTTTGTCATACAGGGGTGGGTAGTGTGCCTTGTCAAAGACACCCGAAGTGAGCATACGAATGAAGGTGAACCCTTCATTACCCACATGGGCTTCCCG
>NW_001849563.1:101511-102870 GCF_000209065.1 Trypanosoma cruzi
CATGCTGCTTGTCTGAGCCGTTTGATACGTCGCATGGTAATCCCCAGGAATACCAGGTGGCCCAAATAATCGAGGCCGCGACGTCCTGCACGACCCATCATTTGACGAAATTGCGTGGGGTTAAGAAGAATATGGTCTCCCGCCAGGACAACAGAGCGGCAGGGACTGTGAATACCCAGCGCCAGGGTTTCTGTGGAGAAAATAACACCACAGTGACGTCCTCGGAAGAGACGCTCCACATGTGCCCGGAGTTTACCCTTTACACCGGCATGATGCATACCAATACCGCGTTGTAGGGCACGAAGGAGGAGATCTTCCCCTTCCTTCTCACAGTCTTCCATAAGTGAGTCCACGACTTCAGGCTCCACCGTGCACTTGTCGCCGATAAATGTGAACTCGGGTAATACATCGGGGACAACAAATAATTCATCCTCGCCTTCACCATCACTCATATCGCGATCCGCCACTTCCACGTCGCCATCATCTCCAGTCGTTAGACGCTTCTGTTTGAGCGTCGACTCACGCTGCTTTCTTCGTGCTTCCTGAGCAGCGGCGGCGCGCTCTATGCGGGCTTTGTATAGCGCAAACTCGTTTGTCTTTCGGTAGCGTGACTCGGCCTCTTCAAGTTGCTCCACAACGTATTTTACAAGGTCGCCACAGTCTTCCGATTCAAAGCTGAAAACTATTGTGGGACCCATATCCCGCGCTATGAGTTCACGCAAGACATTTAAGATGTGCTCCCGGATGAACTGCCGCGATCCCGGAAAGGAGACGGAGCCCACGGTCTCCTTTTCCTGCTCCTCTTCCTGGGCCCCGCCTTGTTCCTCGGACTTTTGCTCCATGGACTCCTCCTGATTCGGTTCGTTTTCCTGTTCTTTTTGTTGTAGTAGTTGTAGCTGTTGTTGTCGTAGCAGCATGCGCTTCTTCTTTTCCATTCCATCGGCCGCGTGGCGCTCAAGTAACGCCTCATCTTCGTTCAGTTTTTGGGCAAAGGTGCGCAGAATACTCTCCACCACCATATTCATGCTTGCACTAAAGTCATCCAAATCCTCCTCCACGAGGTTCTCCGGAAGTTCGCAGCCTTCATGGCCCAAGTAAGCCCAGTATGCAAAAGCATTTTTCACCTCGGCTTCGTACTGCCGTGCACGTTCCTGTGTAATGTACGTCTCTGCCTCGAAATATTTACTTGGTTCAATTAACACCAATTGAGCTCGCAGGGTTTTTGCCAACTGCAATGAAGAATAATTGGGCCAGACAACCTCATTGAATTTTGAATGCATCTTCTCAAAGAGAGACACGACTTCGCTTGGCACAAGTGAGATGTCTGGGGGAAATCCACGTGAAGCTGATCTGCCGGAG
>NW_001849563.1:102970-126773 GCF_000209065.1 Trypanosoma cruzi
CAAACGCCACATCTCAAGTTTGAGGGGAACCGCAGTGTTCGTGGAGCCACCAAGCGTGTACCCTGGGTCAAAGTTTTTTCCAAACTTTTCCTGAGAGAGCCGCTTGATGGCTGCCATGATGGTGTTAATCGACTCGTCACGATCCCTATTGGTGGTGCGTCCGTGGCTCATGTCTACAGCGTGCAGGAGGTGATTCATCTGCTTGTGCCATTCAGCGACAGTTGCAGTGGCAGCAATAACATTGCTGCGCTCACGAATCTCATCCTCCTTACTGCGCTCCTTCTTGTTGCGCTGCCCCGCGTGCTCCTTATTTACCTTCTTGGCTCCTGCAGTTTTATTGTTGGCGCTGTTACCGCCAGCGTCATCATCCGAGTCGTTGTCTGAGCAAACCATGGCCAGTTCATGGGCCGCAAACCCACTAATTCCCATGGACTGCGCCTGCTTAAGAGCATTACGCACAAACTTTTTATAGTACTCCTGCACATTTTTGGCTTCCTTCTCAGTCATCATGCTCTTCGCAATCGCGTCACCCTCAGCATCGATCACATCATTGAGCCTGTCAAACGGTGTTGTGATGTCCCACCCGGCGAGTTCGTTTGCGGCGCCAAAATCAGTTGGATAAGGTGCATCTGCACGATGTGTCGAAATGCCAAACCCCTTTGCAAGGCGCTCCACCAACTCATGCGTGATGAGCGGATACGGCTGCAGTTTTTCCACATCCATAGAGTCAATTACTGGCAAATTCGAAAGCGGTGCGTTGACAATATCCGCACTTCCTTGATCGTCCAAAACACCCCATGTGGACTCGATGTCTTCAACACCATACTCGTCAAACAACTCTGAGACTGACGCTGTGCGCAACTGCTGAGAAACGGCTGAGAATAGGTGGCCATCAATAAGGTCAAACTCCTGCCCATTACCGTTAGTGCAATCAGCATGACGCCATACAGCAAGAAGAAACGGTGATATCTCCTTCAAGAAACCTGCAAGGATAGGGTTGGGTCGAACTTGCTGCGCCCGAGCCTCCTTATTTAGATACCCTGTAATGTATGTTGTAATGGCAAGTGCCTGGCAAAGCTGATGCTCCTGTTCGCTCCTCGCACTGGCCCTCAAGTAGGCATGCAAGGCGGCATACACTACTCGTTCACGGCAGGACAAATCCTCCTCATCCAGTAATCCCAAAGATGCAGAAGAAATAGCAGGAAGTTGTACCTCGTGTTCCATTGACTGAGCCAATGCCTGCACGTCAGACTCAATAGTCACTGCACGCTCAAAGCTCGCACCGTCTACGCGAACGGTAAATACCACCATGGCGTTTTCTTTGTAGATGATACGGGAGGAGTATGCCACTTTCAGCCGTCGTGTCGCTGCCCAAAGATGCATGCACCGGTAGTACAAAGCCGCCTTGTCACCGACTGCCTCATCCTCCACTATACTCCGGTACCGTCGCCTGAGACGGTACGGATTTGCCTCATCGGCATCCGTGTAGTTCGCCTTCCTTCTGGAATCGTGAGTGTTATTTGCCGCAGATGGGTGCACAAAAAAGGCTTGCAGTGGATTAAGTCTACCCAGCTGCTCTCCATCGGACATTAAAATGAACTCCGGTTCCCACTGTTTGACGTACGTCTCAAAGGCCTCCGAGTGATAACTGGAAAAGTTGGATATTGAAAGACCAACTTTCGCGTCATTTTCGGCCAGAGACATCAATGTTTTACGTAGGTTTTCACGCATAAAGAGCTTTGCAGGTGCCGACTCCCATATCCACAACAAACTGTCAAAAAAGACAACGTGAAAACGAGCTCCACGACAATGCATGTCATACAAAAGCTTTTGCGCATTGTAAATGACATGCAATGGTTGGATAAGGTCCCAGTCCACGCTTTGCGGGGATAGTGCGGCCATGAAAAGTGAATCCCCATCAATGAAGAACATTTCACTTGCGCTCAGGTGTACAAACATGTCGCACAACTCTGGCCGGGCGGTGGCATAGTGGTATTCCACCGCCGCACGCAGCAGTTCTGCCTCAACAACAGGAAGAATCTCAGAATTTTTTGCCGTCAATGCGCCAATGAGAAACTTCCAGGCCAGTCGTTCCTCCTCATCGGCGACTATGGTCCCAACATCCACGTGCTGGTCTGAGTGTCGGGTCCGAAGCACCGCATTGCATGTACGGCGCAGTGCGTCACGGCGGCGTGCCGCCTCGATAGTGACGACTTCAATTGTGGCCTCCGTTTCACTCTCGACCGGAATTGTTTTGGCGCTGAATAGGGTCTTCACCTCCCCCACCCTATCCATCGAAATTCGTACATGGAAATCATTTTGCTCGAGAAATTTACCAAAAATCGCGATGAGCTCGCGATAACGTGATGACATCCAACGGCCACCAGGAAAAATAAATATGTTCTTCCGGGTGAGGCCGAGTAAACCAGTGTGTCGTCACTCTCCCTAACGCCTTATGAGCTTTTTTTTTTTTTTTTGTTTTGCTGTTGTTGCCTTTGAATCTACTTTTTGTCTTTTTTTTTTTTTTTATTACTATTATTGTTATTGTTATTGTTCCTTTCCTTTCCTTTCCTATTTCTTTTTGTTGTTGTTGCTGTTAATTTCTTCTTGCCCTTTTGCTTTTTTTTTTTTTTTTCCCCTTATTTTTCTCCCCACTACCACTAATTCTTCTCCAACCTTCGGAATATTGGCTATAAAAACGGATGAATCCTCCCTCGCAACATCGTAAAGGCAACAACAAAACCACCCACAGGCCCGCAGAAAAAAAGGCAACATTAGAAAAGAAAAATAAATAAATAAAAAGGCAGAAATATAAAGAAAGGAGCAGCCGCACCTTTTCATGGTGACCACACGCGTTGTTTGTTTGTACGTGTGTGAAGGAATGAAAGCAACCCACGCAATACATCATGTGCATAAGTACGGAAGGAAAGCAGAGAGTCTTTTTGTTTTTATTTAGAATAATATTCGCCTGGGCCGCTGGCCAAATTTTGAATTTCCCCCATAAAAAAAAAAAAAAAAAAAAAAAACAGATGGGAATGATAAAGGGATAAATGGAATAAAAATGGATTCACCACAAAGTTTAACGCCAAGTAAGTGTATATATACACACATATATATATATATATATCATCCGATAGCCTCAATTGTGGCCCTGCTCACTCTATTCGGATTGGATATAAATTTATTTATTCCTTACGAAGTGGCAGACTTTGGGCTCCTCCAACCACAAGACCCCGCCGCGCAAGCGGTGGGAATCAAAAGGGAGTTAGGTGAGATGCGAAAAATAAAAATAAAAATAAAAAATTATCCGGCCGCTATCGGTTCCCTGATCCTCCTAAAAGTCGTGGCCTTCCCAAAAATTCTATACGATAGAAAAATGTCTGAAAGCAATTTATTCCTTTTATCAGGATACATATATGCATTAATGAAGTTACCCAGCTCTCCCCTGCGACCATTCTCTTCGCAAAAACTCCTAAGAAAAACCTTGAAAGCCCCCACGGCGTATGCATCGTCGCCTGGGAGATGCTCGTGGTGGTGGTGGTGGGGCAGCAGTCCACATATTGCTCCCCCACCCGCGCCTCAAATAACCCTAAAGGACGTCGAGGCAAAACGCTCAACGAGCACTCCGTCCAAGCCCACTGTGCTGACAAACAGGAAGGCGGGAAACCCCCACAGAAGCGTCCACACAACGCGGAACACCTCTACGGGGAGTCTGTTCATAGCAAAAACCGACATGTAAATGAGGATAAAAACAACTGAGGTTGCCATGCACAAAAATGACCCACGTGAAGAAGATAATTTTAAAAGAGGCAAATATCCACCTTTTTGAAGGACAAACGAGCGAAAAATGGGCCACAAAAAGTGTGTGAACAACAATACATGCAGCAAAACCTCCGACACACGGATGCATTCATCCAATATATTGTTGCTGTCGGCCGTGCCAGATAACTTCTTATTTTTCCGCGCAAAAGTGGGCTGAACGTTGAGGGCATGCAACAAGGCATAGACTGCCACAGGGGCAGAGGCATCGGCACTCGCGGTAGGCTGGGGTGTGTTGGCTGCAGCATTCTCCAAAGAAACACGTAATGGCATCATCAATAATATAAAAGCAAGCCACACAATCGTACGTTGATACAACTCTAAAAATACAGTACTAGTCACCGCGGTAACGGGGTATACCAGCATGAAGAAGCAGTACCCCATATTCACTCCTGGCCGAATATGACGTAATAAGTGGGTTTTATAAAGATGGCATGACCCCAGCACCGTCCAAATAAGTAAACTCAACCGCAACAACCCGCAAATCAGATAATAAACCAATAATCCTACCCATGACCCGAGGAGTGCTGGACCAAGCCAAGCAACAAAAGACGACGGCAAATGGCTGCATCCTGCTTCAGAAATGCATGCAAGATCGTCGGCGACCCACGGCAGACCGCATATGGAGGAACAGGGCAAAAAAAAGCAGCGAAGCTGCACAAAAAAAATCCGGCTACAAATACCAATGAAAAGAGAACCAATCACCGCGCCACCCATCGTTGGTATCCCTCGCGGCAGTGCCACTTGACGCCCCCAGCAAAAACAAGAAATACGGTGATTAGATATAAAACGTTGATTGGCCATTGGAGGGAAAACAGTTGGGTAGATGGCGGAGAGCACCAATGCGGTGTAAAAAGATAATGCGGCAACAGGGAGTGTGTGGCTCGTTACACTCTTATTTGCCCACCACAAAGGCGCAGTGACGCCACCAGAAGAGTTGGCCAGTGGATTGCGGGCGTGAATTGGTGTGTGCCTTAATCCAGTAATTTTTTTCGCAATGATATTCGCAACAAATTCGAGAACACAATAGTCTCGCACAATATCCGTATGTGATAACGACTTTCCACAAACAGTTGGATCCTCTGTACGGAACATTGTATGTGGGAACCGCTTCTCATCTAGTCCAGCAAGATTTGTCAACCACTGCTCCACCTGAAGGTCCAATGAACCTGAGGTGAGAGAGTATAAATGTGGTGCTCGATGCCACGACTTCTCTGAAGACAAGCCCCGATCAGACGGCTGCCACAGATTAGTGTAGATCCTAAACATGGCAGCATCCATAAAGATGGGAGGATAACGATGTGGTGTATTGAGTGTGATGACGCCTTCCAAAAAAATAGAGGTCCCAGAATTCCGCATCATCTCCACTGCCAGACGCGCAACCACGCCACCCATTGAGTGACCAACAATCCACACGCCAGTCCCATCGTCTTTTTTTTCAAGATTATCCGTGGGTTCCGCCATTTCCTCCCCCTGGAACTCCATGGCACTCGTAATATTTTTGGACTTACTTCCCCATCGCCTTAATCCCAAGGTGTGTGCGACAAAAGCCGCCTGTTGCTGAAGGAGTTTACCACGGTGAATGTTCGCTTGCTGCAGGAAGTCAAAGGTATACACTTCACTCGTTATGCTGATCATTCGAGACACAACACACCCAAGTTGAGAGACCTCATCGTATGCCCCCAAATTTCCGTGTATAAAAAACACAAGCAACTTACTCGATGTGTTCGCAGGCGTTTTTTTTCCTTCAGAAGCCAAATTTCTTTCACAAGTACAGAATAGACGATATAAAGCGTAAGGCCACGCAGCTTCTTCTCCGTTTCTCTCGGTTTCTTCGTCCCGGACGGGGTACACGTGCTCGTAGGTGAGCCAATAGTTCCCTACCACCGAAGAAATACTGAGCGCGCGGTTTTTCTTTATCAACTCTCTTGACGCAATCTGAAACAGCAGCATGGATCCCGCAAAAATTACCGCCGCCACCGCCGTTAGCCAAACACAGGCCCTCACCACTCTTTTTTTAAACACCACCGCTCCATCGTGTCTTTCTTCCAACTTCACATAATGAGCGGCACCATCGTGCGATTCTTCTAATCCCATGAAAGGAACGGCGACAGCGCCGCCATGGGTGTGTTTGTGCCCCTTATGCTCGCCAAATTCTGAAAGCTCAAAGACCATTTCGCCGAATCACCCCTTGCCAAATAAGAAACCAAAAAAAAAAAATTAATAATAATAAATATATATTTATATTATTGTAGCAGCTGCCGTTTTGCCCGTCGTCACATGCGTCAACAACAGCGCCTTTTCCGCAAATCAAGCATTCGAGTTTGTTTGTTTTTTCCTGTGGGGACAAAAACAAACGCATTGTTGTCACCCCACCGCTCTCAAGGGAAGCAAAAATACTACCACGTGTTGTTGTTGTTGTTGTTGTTGTGGAACGCAAATATATCTTTTTTTTTTTTTGTAAATCCACTTTTGACTCCTTGACAAGAGGGGGAGGAAAAAAAACACGCTCCTCCTTTCAGCTGTTTCTCTCCTTTCCTACCTCTTTCCCTTCCCTCTTGACAGCCCCGACTCCCTTCCAAGCGTTGAGGAACGCCCAACAAAGGGAGGGGGCGCAACCGAGAAAAAAAAAGGAGCGATTGCTTAAATACACCGTTTTCTCTTTTCATATTTATTCCTTTTGCGTTTGTTTACCCCCCATAAAAGCCATCATTCTTGCCATGGTGCTTCACTCACCAAAAGCAAACACACACGAAAAAAAAAAAAAAACAAGAGGATTCCTCACGTTCCATACACTCTGGCAAGTACCTTTCTTGCCGCACTTATAAGGCCCGAGAACCATGCTGACCGACAGGCTTCTATCCTACTGAAGGCATCAGCTGTAACGCCACCCTCAATCCTTGTGGCACCGCAACAATATAGATATGAACGCTCCAGCCGCACATCAAAATGTTGTCTCCTCCCCAAATATGATCCCGTCTCTGATTCGGCAGGTTCCAATGCTTCTTCTGTAACACAAGAACCTTTCTTACACTGCAATAGGGGCACCCCGGCTTCACGTGTCGGGATATGTCGCCTCCTCGGCCCTTCTTCAGTAGGACAATTCCCCCGAAAAAGTTCATTCTGGACACCCTCCAAGACAAGTGGAGCGTGATCCACAATACCGTCATCGTGTGACTGGAGGCATTTTACATCTTGCGGTAACGTATCTGACCGTGTTTCCTCAGCACGGGCATGGGACAGCAGTGGAATGCCCAACGGCACCGCCACACGTCGTTCGATGGGAATGTTTTCCAGAGCCAGGCAAGTCGGTACGGACGTTTTTGGCATACTGGTGTCCCCTTGTTTGGCACTTTTTGGTACGATGGCCCCTTCATTACCACCACCACCACCACCGCGACGCCTCCCGTGAGGGAGAATCAACACCTCGTCGCCCTTTCCTATTTCACACTCCTCGTCATTTCTTGATGAGATCCCAAGCCATCGTTCACCCGCAGAGAAAGATGTTCCACTAGTGTCATTGTTTACCAAATTCAGTGGAAAAAGTAGGGACTCAACAAATGTCAAAGTTGCACTCCTGGCTACGATCACCTCCTTGTGTGTGGAATAACCCCGACATTTCCTGAGGTGGACCGTTGCACTCTCCACTCGCATCGCCGGACCAAAAACTGCGCTCACAAACCGACTCTCTACGGCCCGAAAGGTGCTACCCCCACTGAGTATCACGGCGTCAGCACCAGCAAAAAAACAGCATACAGCGTCAATAGTTGACCCTCCAGAAGCCACAAGTTTACGTACATTCACATTTTCTGTGGTCAAAGAGGACGCCCGAGTCAGGTACACACGCAGAGGTACAATTTCACCAACCGATAAAACGCTCCGCCTTTTTTTAAAACTTTGATAAAGAAACTCATATTCTGCTGGGATATTGTGGTTTTCCAAAAGAGAAATGGCATCATCACCACCTTCGACAGATGATCTGGGAGAAAAATGCGTCCTCGCGTGAGATGCTTCAAGTGGATGATCCACCGCTGCACCATGGATAGTTGAAGCACTACCGCTAATAAGTGCTGCCTCCGAAAATCCATGTATGTCACCTTTTGCGCCCTGCAACAAAACGACACCGTACCAAGTTGTCTTTTTACAAGAAATATCGCTGCCATGAGTGTTGCTAGGCAGCAATACGCTACCATGAGAACTCATCGAGCCTTCAAAACTCCCCAGACTACCTGTCCCAGCCGCAGTTAACCTCTGAAAAAGAACATTTCGCAACTGCACTGTGGCCCTGCAACCCTCCGCAACAATCACAGAATTTGTTATCCTCTCTCCACCACCGCCATCCTCTTCCAAAACGCGATGATGCTCCTCAAGGAGAACAAGACAGCAATCCATCACTAGCGTCCCATTCAATGTAACATAAATGAGAAAATTTGACTTCGGCAAGGAAGGGTTTAAAGGCGTTTTTTCTATAAAAAACTCGGACCCATAGGGTAAGAGAGGTGCAGAGGATGATGATGATGATAGTAATGGCAACGACGGTTGAATTGTTTCAAATTGTTCACTGTCCACATCTGTCGTAGGGTGAAGAATAACGTGCTCCAGAAAACACTTTCCTTCAATCCGTATTCTTCCCTGAAGAATGCCGCCTGCCGATGGGATAGGCGATTGACGATTCACCCGTGAAACTCCGCCACGGTGAACAATTAGTGCATGATGTCGAACATCTCGGGCGCAGCAGTTTGAGAGATACATTTGAGATCCTGAAAGGGCATTAAAGGCAATATTGCAAGACTCCGCGGTACATTGGTGAAGATACACGTTCGCACCATCACCACAACTCACAGCACATTGGGCACCACCTCCAAAAAAGGCATTGTGAATAACGGCGTTACCCTTATCAATCGCAAAACATGAAGGAAAGAGCCCGGAAGGATTTGCCGAGGGTCCTGTGAGGTTTAACTCTGGTGGCAACTGCTGTCCCGCATGATCCTTACGAACCTTGATGTCCAGCATGCTATCTGTCAAAGTGTCCAACCTAGCGCCATCATAAACGTACAGTCCAATTCGAGAAAAGCCACTGAGCTTCACATGACCTTCAATGTGTACAATACCATTGCGATTCTCAATACTGTACATGCGAGCTGTATAACTGCCTCGGCGCACTGTGCATGTCCCATGGCTGAGGACAAACACGCCCACATGATTGCTATTGGTGCTACACCGTGACAATCGACACTTGGCGCTATCAACTGTAAAGCCATTTACAATATGTTTTGCTGTGCAATGGGAAGCCTCCAATTCTGTGTCAGGACCAATCGCAGCGTACCCAAAAGTCACGTGCCGTACCTCACATCCAATAGCAAGACAGCGACTTCCTGACCAGGCCTTCACACCACAGTTCTTTTGGGAGCTATACGCCAGAGAAGTTCCAGGCATTTCATCGTGTGGTGAATTTGCCGTGGTGGTATTTCCCATTTTGGCTCGATTCAAGCCTCCCTCACTTCCATCAAGAGCAGCAGCGGCAGCCCCCGAGGAGAAGGCGGGATTCGAACAATCCCTCCCAGAAGGAGAAAAATGACGACAAGAAATGTCACCAATGTTGGTTTCTGTGGAACCAGCAGTGCTGATGTCCACGGTACACTTCTCAAGACGAAGACACCCACCATTGTAACATGTAAACCCACTGTCAAGACTGCGCTGTACTGTAACCCCAATGCAAATTGTATCACTTGACCGGCTTTCCAGTCCATGTAAATGACCTTTCAAAACACAAGAAAGCCAGCCTTCCTTACACTTGGGAGCATTCAAGTTGTCCATCCGCAGTGTGGATCGATTGAGAGCAAAAACACCAACGTGTTCCGTATTAGCACCGCAGTGATGCAGGGTGCAATGAGCATCGTCTACGGTGAATCCATTCGTCCCACCCACCGCCATGCACTCCTCAAAACGAACAACAGTTCCCTGAATAGCTGCAAAGCCAAAAGAATAATCCGCCACCAAACAACGCTGCACATTAGCCCGGCTGTTCACAATCTTCACTCCACATGGCTGCTGTGGCAATGCCAGTGTTTTCCAGACAATAACATCTGTGAGTGTAAGAACACCCTGGTCGTAGACATAGATGGAAGTCTCTTGTGCGTCCACAAGGAGCAAACCCTTTGCCACCATCGAGGCGTCTCGAACCTCCAGACTAAACAGACCACCCCTAAAGGAAAGAGGGAACATTGACGCGCTTGCTGTGATTGCTGTCGCTGTTTCTCCAGAAAACATGTGAGACATGAACAATTTCCTATTCATGTCAGCCGAAGCAGAGGTCCCAACATTGGGGTGATCCATCTTTTCCTCGTCGCCCACTGCGGTTGCAGGTGACCTTTGTAAAACGATGGGGCAGCTGGAAACGGACGAAAAAGAACTGCTTGTCTCCGCATCTTCCTCGCCCAAGTGTGCCTCCACAGAAGAAAATTTTCGTTGCCGCTCCACGTTTTCGCGTGACTTCAGTAAAAGGCGACAGCGTTCGTCAAACGAAAGTACATGGTCATCTTCGTTCATGATGTTGCATTTCGCCTTATTTAGCACAAATACCCCCACGTGGTTGCTGCGGGCAGAGCTGTTTTCAATTGTCACGGAGGAGGCATCAATGGTGTAGCCGTTCACAACATGTTCTGCGTGGCACCCAAAAAAGTGTGAAACGGAATGGGCAATCACGGAAAATCCAAAGTACAGGTACTCCGCCACGCAATGACGGGCGGTGACAAGGCCTCCCAACTCAACATTAAGCCCTGTTGGACGATTCAAATCTGAGACTTGCAACTCCACGCAATCTGCACCATAAAAACGAGTGTTGGAAAAAAAGGCATGACAACCAAGTATACTAACCGCGCTGCTGTATCCTGCCATAATACTGCAGTCAGCAATATCTACGGAGGCATCTTGTTCTGCAAATATTGTCTTTTCAGTGCCATATGGCATGATATGGCAACCGCCATGTATGCGCAATGTCCCACTGTTAGAAATCAGGATAAATGCCTGTAACAAAAACGGTGCAGCTGCGCAGACAGGAACAGATTCCCCACCCTCCGTAAACGTGTATTCCCTGCGCCGCACTGTAGTACCATCCCGTATTTCCAAGGTGGAGGCATCAAGGACAAGAATCCCTTCTCGACGCGTTTCTGCACTGTCCACGCACACGCGACACTGTGAAATTTCCACACGCCCCTCACCTTCTGCGGAAAAGTGGCCAATGAACTTGCAGTCGTGCATTTCAAGAGTTCCAAGCACAACGATCGCACCGTACACCGTGAGGTGTTCCAGTCGAAGGGTGCATCCCGCCGGAATGGTGCAAGGAGCCTCCGGCCTCCGGCCCTGTTGTGCATTCGAAAGAGTATTGCTATCACCGGTGTTCATTGCGGCCTCACCCTCGAGAACTAAAACAACTTTTCTGCGTTCCTTACTTCGTTCAATCCCCATACAGGTAGATCCTTTTTCCTTGCCTCGATGTTTACTATGATAATGCGGCTTGTTTTCCTGCTCCGCATCATCGGCACTAATGGCAGGCGTGAGAAATGGCTGGCGACTGACAAACTTTTTTCTGTCCTCACCTTTCCATTTATGAGGTACATCACTGTGATGAGCCGTTAAACTAAATTCGCCGACTGCCTGTGTTGTATCGGATGCTATATCAAGCCCACTTTTTGGGATTGTTGTTGTTGTTAATTTTTCGTCTTTCTTTTCCCAGCCATAAGGGATTATTTTCATTGTGTAGTTTGGGATCGGATTGCCAGCAGTGGGTAGTTTGCATTTCACGGAAGGAGTGTCAACACCAATACGACGGCTTCCATCTAAGGAAGAGTGATACCCAACATCCAACTCGACATCCACCAATCCACCTGCAAGGAAGAGCTCCTGCAGTTCTTCCTGGGAATGAATGATTGCCTTCATTGTTGCCGCCTTTCCTGCTCCACCGTGGTATGCATACGACGTGGAGAGGGAAATGGAATTCGGCGACGGCGTGCTATTCATAACTGACTTTGCTGCCGGTGAGCCGTGTTGCTGCGGCGGCTGACTATCTTTGCGGGTGCATGCTCGGAAAAGATGTGGGTGGGACTGACGAATGTGTCGGATGCCTAACTCATGTTCTTCCCGCGTGTACGCCGATAAGGAGACGGCGGGTGCAGCAGTGGTCCCTATCCCTTCCGCTGCTAGCAATCGGTTTTGTTGGTTTCCACCGTCCCTTCCACTGTTGAGCTCATCCACCGCTACCCTGCTGTCATGGCTGAAGGGGTTCAGTGTGGCGTGCAGAGAGCGGATGAGAAGTGCGATTCCTTCGGCATCCACCGACCACTGCTGCGACATCAGCTCCAGCGAACATATGGCGCCGTGATGAATGAAGGTTGCAATGATCCGTGGGGCGATCACAAAGACAAGCGGCATACGTTGCAGCTCCTCAAAAAAGTAGATGCGTAACGAAACAAAAAACTCCTTCTTGTTTTCATCCTCGTACTTCAACAAGACGTACCAATTTGTCAAATCGTCCTCATCAATAAGCTCGATTAGCGCGCAGCAGCCCTCCAACACGTTGCTGGTGTTCTTTTTAAAGTACGCAAAAAGGCGCTGCAGGCGCTGCAGGTCTGATGTAAGCATACACGACGTGGAAACAAACTATGACCGATCGCAGTAATACAAACACACAATTAAGCGCGTGTGTACCTTGCCAAAAGTAGAAAAAAAAAAAAAAAAAAAAACAAGGGAGAAAAAAATATAATTGAAAGCCACTCGCAACTTCAAATGAAATAATAATAAAGAGGAGAAATGTTCGTGGCAGCCGTATCAAGTGAGAACATTTCTGCCGGTATGGCCGCTGAACCGCATGCCAACTTGCGCCGCCTTGACACCATTGAGGTTCAACAGCAAAAATAAATAAAAAAATAAACAGATGAGATGCCGATAACACCAACAACAGCAACACATTAATGTGGCAAATATCCCCTACGGAAAAAAAAAGAAACAACAACAAAAACAAAAAACAAGCACACAGATAAAAGCCAAAGCAACAGCAAAAAGTGGCGGAACACCAACCGCTCCCCTCAGTCTGTATGAGTCGACATTCATATACGTGCGTCTATCTGTTTCCCTTTCTTTTTTCGTTTTCGTTTCTCTTTCCCCCCCTCCCTTCCTTCCTTCTACAGACAAAGAAAAAAAAAAAAGAAAAACGTAACGGGGCAGCTACATCATCATTCAACGTTTATTCCGTCCACCCGTCGCAGACATCAACCCACTCGACAAAGCCCGAGAAACGCTCCAGCTCTTTGATGCTCATCGGGGCGGTGCTGTTCGCCGTGCCAGCTGCCACGTGTACCGTCTCAAAACGACGCAGTGAGATATCCAAGTATACCCGCACATTTTCATTCACGCCGAAGGGGCAAACTCCGCCCGGTGCGAATCCAACCAACTCCTCAACCTCCTCACGCCTAATCAACACGGGACGACGGACAAACTTGTTACGGTATTTGTTGTTGTTCACCTTCGCATCACCCGAGACGAGTATGACGATAGGTATACAATCCACGCCCCTCTTCTTCCCCATCAGCGTAAAGCTGAGACTCTTTGCAATCATAGAAGGACTGCAGGAAAGCCGCTCGGCAGCAAGCTCGGCCGTAGCACAGCTTTCAGGAAACTCGCAGATTTTGGGTATGATGTAATCTGCACCACAGGAGCAAAGATGTCGCTTTACTTTCTCCATATTCACTGTCCCGGTTATTTGGATGCGCTCCGCCCTCGCGGGGGTGTTGTTTACAAGTGGCACGGGAAAATATGGGAGAAGAAACACCGGTAGCCGAGCAGTCTGAGCCGCGACCCTTGCAAAACACACAAGACAAAACAAAAAGAGGGAGAGAGAGAGAGAGAGAAACGAAGAAAAAGTGATACGAACATTAAACACCAATAAGCGCATTCAGTCCATGCCAATTGTGGCTTGTAAAATCACAAATTAAAATAAATATATATATTCTTTTATTTGCCAGCACTTTTCATGTTTGCTCTTTTTTTTTTTTTTTTTTTTTTTTTTTGGCGTTGAACGCCGTCTTCCACGACAGCAGTGGCAAGAAGAAACAAGACGCATAACTCACATCCCTCACCACACAAACCCTGTGCTTGTTTCACTCCTTCGACAGTCACATCTGCTGCTTCAACTGCACCACGACGCGTGAAAATCTCGCAAACACCTCCGATGTGCGAACGGTTTTCTTTTTCTTCTTTTCCCTTCCCTTTTGCTTCCCGCATTGCTGTTGGCGCTCGTGGTGGCGCTCCAACAGACGCTTTTTATCTGCCTCCACAGCGGAAAGCACACGTGGAGCGAACTGGATGACACTGTCCGTCATGACATAAGTCTCTGGCACGATAACACCGTGTTGAACTAATAGCTCAACAAGACTCATCGTACGCCACTGCCAATGCGGGGCGGCAACCGTTGATTTCCTAATTTCTTGTGGGGCCACATGTCGTGCACCGACATGTCGTGTAAAGACGTAAGCAAGTTCAATAATAAACGGATGATGGGTCTCGTATGGTATGCGCAGTACGGATGAGAGAAGCTTCTCCACTAAGGCAGGAGACTCCTGCAGTGCGTAAAGTGACTTCACTCCACCATGTGTGTCGTTTAGCAGTGCTTCGTAAAGGGTTCTTGCCTTCAATTCAACTGCATTTCGCTGAGTCTCTTGGCCCTGCGCGCTGCAATGCTCAAGTGTGGTCGTTAAAATATGGTTAAGACTATCAAGTAATACAGGCATGGAGCGAAGGTCCATAAAACTTGTCGCAAACACCACGGGTGAGGAATGGGAAGAAACACCCGAATTAATGGCCTCCGTTTCAGAGAAATGGCTAACACCCTTACCACCCACAGACTCCAAATGTGGTGAAGCAGAGAGGAGCTGCAAATCTTCATCGTCGGTGTCCATATCCGCAATTGCCATTGCCGTCGATAAATCCACTTCGTGGCCCACGGACGTAGAAATCCAAGAAGAAGCGTCAGCACTTTGCGTGGTGCTGACAGAAGTTGGGAGGGCCACAGCGTCGGAGCTGTGACGTCTACGCTCATCCGCCGAGATGTAACGCTTTCCGCGTTTTTGCATCGCATCAAGTAGTGTCTGCAGAAGCAGGAGTGTGGTCTCAACGTTGCACGCCTTCACTTCACGCCGCCCAAGCAGAAAGACAACCCCAAGATATTGTCCGGAGAACACACGCAGGGCCTCGTGCAGCTGTGGTAAAAGCACCTCGGCACAGTCCGCACGGAACCAACGTATCTTTGCCAACGCCAGTGACAGGAAGAAAAATGTTGACGGAGATCCCTGTCGTGTGAGGTGGAGAGAGCCGTCACGCACACCTCGCACCAATCCGTCCACCACCACGTTATAAAAGGACGCATTAAGGATGGGGTGTTGACGCCTCGTTATCGTCTCCGTCACTTTCCTCCCGTCATGCAATCGGATCTGCGGCCCCAGTCCGTCACCGCCAAGGAGCCGCACAAATTTGGCTTGCCACCGGGCAATCGCATCCAACAGCACGGCAAAGGCGCACACGTCAAACTCACGGACACTTTCAGCAGAAGTAACACAAGACGAAGAAGTTTTGGAAAAAAAGGCAATGCCTGCTTGACGCACTGCGTCCCTGGCAATGTGCACCTCAATGTTGTCACGCAGTGTTTCCAAAACAGCATCCGAGTGAAAGACTTTCTGTTGCGCAATGAGATGCAAAAAAGTTGCGCTGCAAAAGGGACTAAGTGAGGCCGCGCGAGCTGCGAGCCACTGCATAAGCAAATATCCAAACTCTGTCACCCACTCCACACTGATGCCATCATGCCCCAACTCTCGTACCAGCCTGGAGCTCTGCTGCACCTCATCCAAGTTCGTCTTGGCCAACGCACGTAACACGCCCTCCAACAGTCTATCGCTGCGGAATGAAGTAAACGCCACATTATTATCACCCACCTCACCACGTGCTTCTTCATCTGTGATAATAACACTCACCAACGACGTTTCACGCAGTCGACGCCATACTTCCACAAGGCACTGTAGCATCTGACCAACATGCTGCTGCCTGCACTTTTTTTCCAGCGCAAAAGCGAGCTGTGCTCCTGTCATTTTACTAAGGCGTTCACTGTATGCCGTCGAGAATGTGACGGCCCCATTGTTAGAATCGTCACGACTACTCCTTAGCCTCAAGCCGCTTGCTTTATTCAATGATCCCAAATCATTCCCGCCGAGCGTCAACGGTGCACTTTTCATATCGGATGCTGCCTGAACCCGTGCCTCATGCGGGGCGGGAGCGGGTCCTGTTGCCACTGGTGCCCCGTTCGATTCGTTCAACTCCGTAAACGCCTTCGCCAACTCGGAGAGTGACAGGCACCGCACCGAGATGGACACCCCCGCTAACGAATTTGGAAAAAAAAATCCATTGATTCGTGCGGAAGCAACTGCACGCATTTCTCCTTCCCCTACTTTTGGCCCCTCCGTTCCTTCCCTCTCTTCATGCACGGGAGAAATAAAAATAAAAAATACAAACGGGCAAGAGGAAACACCCACACAAATTCACAGCAGTTCATTTCTTGTACCATCACACATCTTCGCCGTTGCTATCATACAAAGCTCCGTTCCCTCTCGCGCTCTCTTTTTTTTTTTTCTTTTTTGCATTAAAGGGAACTAACGTTACTTTCAATGAACACATATAAACACGCAATTCAGCAAGCAAAAAAAGAAAAAAAAAAGGAGTGAGTGTAAAACAATGAGTAAAACCAGCTTGTTTACATTGCCTTTACATAAAAAAAAAAAAAAAAAACAGTCAATGAAAAAAAAAAAAAAACACAAAAGATGCCGACCTCAACCATCTTACGCCACACTGCTAGAGATATCATTAGGTGGAAAACACACCAATAGTCTTATGTTGTCCACTTTTTCGGTGTTTGTAGGCGGCACCGGCACCATCCGCGGGACGGGAATGGTGTTTGCCAAAATCTGCTCAACCCCTGACACCTTCGCCGCCACACCACCACCCGATGCCGCCACCCCCAAAATATCCCCGGAGTCAATCGGTAATCCTGAAATGGCACTGCCTGATAAATTGCGCCGATTTCCAGTGAGAGAGTTCATCCTTACACTGGGCTTTAGGCTCCCTCCGCCAGTGCTGCGAAACGGGTAGAGAATATCCCTGCCAACAAGCGTCACCCCACTGTCGCTGATACCCACAAAGGTGTTTATAACCTCCCGTAGGTAATTTCTCCTTGTGAAACTAAAGACCTTCTGTCCCAATCGATACGGATCACTGATGATTGGATCATCACCAAGGGTTTTCCGTGATGCAACAATGTCTAGCACAAGACGGCATTTTGGGCCATTGTGAGGTGGAATCCACTGCTTCGCCAGATTCTTCATAACGGCTTCCTCCTCCTCCTCACGTCGCTCACGATGCGAAGCACGTGGTAGCGCCCCTTTGGAAAAAATACTTCTCCCGGCACTGCTAGCGGAACAAATGTTCATTTCCTGACGTGGATTGGCAGCCGGAAGCGAGGGTAGCATAGACCCCAGAGTTTTACGCAAGGTTGTATGGCGTGCTACATTATCCGCATGGGAGTATAAATGCAATAATGTGTTCGTAGAGAGCGCTGATGAAAATGAAATAGCAGAACGGAGCGTATGTGCATGCTGCACAAAAGCCGGCATCTTTTTCCAGCGTTCTAAAGCATCGTCAAACGCCTTGCGGACGGCAGCCACCATGGAGTCAACAAGTGCAAAGATGTTTCTTTCCGCCTCCAAAGTGGTGTCGCTCCACCTGTACTCGTAAGTTGCATACACACAAAAGAAATTCAACGGATCGCACGCCAGACGGTCACGGTGGTTTGGGAACAGAATCACATTATGTCGGTTCCTTCTTCTACGAGGTGAGTCGTTGGAGAAATCCATATTCTTTGTTTGTGAAAGTGTCGTCGTCATTGTCCCGCCAAATTGGATTGTTGACATGGCGCCTCCCAAAGTTCTTTCATTCATCTCTCCTTCCTTCTAATATTCGTTTATTTATTTATGAAGTGTGTGTGCAGCCAATGGGGCAAGCAACACTTCAAATGACCAACGTAAAGGAGGAAAGGGAGACAAAAAAGCCCAGTCCTCGTTTTACTTATGGGGAATAACGCACCAAATAATTAATAAATAAAGAGAAGGGGGGGGATTAAAGACCAACAGGCACAGCAGTAAACACAACAACAACAAACACACACAAAAAAAGACAAGTATGGTGACAATCCCTTCAAAAAAAAAAAAAAAAAAAAAAAAAAAAACTGACCACAGAGGCATTTCTCTCTCCTCCCTTTCCGTGTCTGTAAGCCGTTCATATCTTCGATCCTACGGGCATGAAGAAATAAAACGCAAATATCACCGGCGTATGTGAAAAAAAAAAATAATAATAATAATAATAATAAATAAATAATAACAAAACAATCTTCACCTGCTTTTGGCCTTTTTTTTTTTTTTTTTTTTTTTTATATCTCCATCCCGCTAAAAGTTTTTTGCGCTTTTCCGCAAGCTGTTCACATCCTCTTCAGTGAATCCCTCGCGCAAAAGACACGCATAAAATGTTTCCACTTGATCCTTACAGGCATCAACGCCCTTAAGAATAACGCATTCGTCACGCGCTCTTCGCTCTGCGGGGCATGCACAGCATATTTTACAGCCTGGAGGCCCGGCCGACTGTTTCGCCGCCACCTCCTTCCCCGCCGCCATTGTTATTGGTTATATGGAGTTTTATATGAGACTGGAATAGACCTTGAACAAGCTGACAGTTAGTCCACAAAACTAAAAAAAAGAGGAAAAAAGCTTTTAAAAAAGATATCGCAGACACCAAAACCATTCGTCGCCCGACTATGGCACAAACACAGAGAGAGAGAGAGGGAGAAAATAAAAAGGCTGGGATTTTCGTTGAAAAAAAATTAGAAGGCAACGTTGCTGACCCACATGTGCGAAACACTTATTTATTTGCAATGAAAGACTCCGGCTGCCCCCATTCCCTTCTTGCTTTTTTTTTTTTTTATTTGGTTCGCCTTTCCCCCTCATCCTCCTCCATCTCCACCCGGCACACGCAGACACACACACAGAAACAAAGTGGCCTAAAGAAGTCAAAAGGAAAAGTTTTTTTTTTTTTCTTCCCAAACCTGGGTCCCTTCGGGCAACCGTATTGTTGATGAGACGCCTCCAACCGCACGATGGCCCTCCGCCTGCATCGCCGTCATAATGGAGAGCCGTCGGCCGAGCGGCCATCTTCGAGCACCTCCTTCGCCATACCGAGTTCGTCTAGAATGTACTGGTTGAAACCGTTGCCGGCAATATTCGGTAAAAATCCCTCAAACACACCGCGGTCAACTTCCGTGCAGACAAAACACACCGCCTCAATCTTATTTTGGAGCCGGAAATCAAAAATGTGATTTGCATCGGCTTCCATTTGCATCGACACCGGTATAAAACGCTCCACCCGGAAAAACTCCACGGGAGGGCATGAAGATGTGTTGCCAGTCGTCCTTTCCTCCTGCTCCTCGTTACATATTTTCGTTTTCTCCCCTGCTTCCGCCCCGCTGCTACTGCTCAGGTCACGGCCAGACATTTTCGCCCCATCACTGCCAGCCACGTGAGACTCCCACTCACTGCTCAGCTGCACTGCAAAGATGCGCACAAGCACCGGCACCCCAACCTTTTTGGCGGCAGGAAAGACCGTGTTGTAAAAGACGCGTGGCTCGACACTTGAAGCGTCCAGGAGAATTGCAAGCCGTCTCCGCGGATCGCTCAGATTCGTTAAAATAGGCGGGAAACGATCCTTCACAGGGCCGTTATGACCGTGAGTGCTGCTCTTGGGGCCCCCACCTCGCTGGTGGCGCCAAGGCTTTGCTCTTCCCTCATTCCGTGTTTGGTTTTCCCCCGTCACGTCATGCGGAACGGTGATATCATTCAAAAGAGGTTGACTTGTGGCAAAGTGGGCGGCGGTCCACCGCGGCGTGCGTCTTATCGACAGAACAGACTTTGCCACAACACGTCGCATAAAAGCTACTTTGGCCCGCACAATAACTGCAACAAAGTCACACAACGACGGTAAAGCCGAAACTTCTAAAGAAAATTTCAACGCGTGGCGCAAAAAATAAAAAATAATAAAAAAGAAGTAACGGAAAAGATAAAACACATCTTTTTTTTTTTTTTTTTTTTTGATGCGAGTTGGCACGACACCACTACAGGCAGCATCACCAACAATAACAAGAAGAAGAGGCAATAAAACAGACGCACATACACAAACACCGCAAAAAAAAAAAAAAATGCCACGGTGCACTGACCACGCGAGAAGACCAACAAGAAAAAAGAGAAAAACAAAACAAAACTGGGGCATGTTCCAGCAATGGCAGATGCGCGTAGGCTTCATCTCCGAAGAGATGTGTCAACCACCCGCACCAGCGCCCCGTCAGAAACACCGTAAAATGCAAGGCTCTGCAATTCATTGTCAAGCTCCGTAGCGCGTTCAATTACGGCATCATCACCCGAAAAGAAAGAGACTCGTTGATTCGAAGGGGCTACGCCAAAAACGGCACGTATGAGCGCCTTGAGTTTTCCCACAGTCATCGAACTTGGCACTGTCTTTTTCACGTTCTCAAAGCCATCACAACAAATGTTGAGATGAAGCATCATGTGCGTAATGCCGTCGTGACTCGCCGTCTCACCTTCGCGGTAAATGGCCATAATGACATCCTTGTGCTTTTCTTGCAGAGTTTCCAAAAGCGGATAATGCGGTAGCACCCACTCCTCTTGTTTTTCCGACTGCTGCTTCTGCTCCTGCTGCTTGGCGGCTAGTCCACGCTGTACGTAAAAAATTTCCGAGTCCAATCGCTCCTTGGGTCGCACTTGTCCCCGGTTGAGTGTAGTGATGCCTGGCAATGACGCAACAACGTACATGCGACCAAGTGATTCATTCCACTGTGGAAACATGGCGCTGTATGTAATGCGAAAAGTGTGAAGATGTGGACATAATTTTCGCAGCGTTTCAAGCGTACGTGGGTCATTGATGGTTTTGTTGTCGTTCACACAGAGCAACTCCAGGGGCCAAAGGTATGCATACTCGCCAAAGCCAGCAGCAGCGGTGGTGATGGAGTTTGTTGCTGTGATGTCATCGTCGTACAAGTTGGTCATGCGGTTTCCCGTTAAAAACAGTCGTGTCAATCGTGGAAACGCCGTTGTCAAAGTCTCATTGAGGCCACTCTCACGACCCCATGACGCCAACTCATTTTGTGCAAGACTAAGTGTCGTTACGTTAGGAAACCAACAGTCACTTCTATTGCCAGTACTCTCCGCATTTGCCTGAATGTGGGGAGTGGATGCTTCCTCCGCTTCCGTCAACAGCTTTAGGCTGCGCACGTTGTTCTTCTCAAGGTGAAGCTCCTCAAGCGCTGGAAGATCCACAATTACCCGAAGCTGCCAAATGGAACGCAACCCCACATTGTGAAGCACCAACTTCCGCAGCTGCGCAGACATCAGTAGTGGTTTTGTTGGCGTGACTGTTGTCGAAGCGGCTTCAAAAAGGAGAAGATCCGGATTGTCCGACAGCTGCAAAACTGTGAGCGCGGGAAGATGACAGGCAATTATGCCTATCTCCCGCATGGACAACGATGGATTCTCAGAAATGTCAACTTCCTGCAGGCGGTTTAGCGCCGCCGCCGCCAACTCGCCTTCTGCCCGCTCAGCAGCTGTAATGTTCATGCCACGAAGAACGACGTGGACGAGTCGCGTGTGGTCCGCCTGCTTCATCCGCGTTTTCTCCATGCCGACAAGTTCCCACTTCTTGTTGCGCCGGCGACTGGAGTCCCCAACAAGAAGGGCATCCGTGCCGTATAATTCGCTGTCGTCCGGCGAGCCGTAACGACTGCGGATGGCATCCATGAAACTAATGACCGGAGAAACCATCGCGTGCCGCACCTTTTCTCACCCCACGTCTTCACCAGCTTGTTATTCCGCTTCCTCAGTCTGTTTGAGGCCTCGTGCGGGGTGCACCCACCGCACACGCACAGACACACACGAGACAAGAAACAAAAAAAAAAGAAAAAAAGCGCTGTTCTCCAGCAGTGACGCCATTCCCACCATCGCCAACGGCAAAATACCTCCGCGCACACACACACACAAAAAAAAAAAAAAACAATATCCACCGCGCTCGGAGCAACAAAACGAAACAAAAATAAAATATGGAACAACCGATCACACGGACACGCACAAATAGCAGCAACAATGAGATTGATGAGTTTATCGTGAACCCCCCAAACCCCTCGCCCTTCCCTTATCTCGCGGTGCATTTGTTCATGCTTTGTACAACTGCTCCTTGCATTTATGCAGCATTCTTCTCGCTGACGCCGTTAAAAAAGGAATATTGCCGCTATCAGTAAAAGCACACCCCACGGAGCTCACATCCGGTGCCGTATATACGCAAAAACCAAAAGTCAGTGCATACAGAAGCATGCATAATATATATATATATATATATATATATTAATACATGCGTATATACATGGAATAAAAAGAAAAAAAAAAAAAAAAAAAGAGAAAAATAAATATACTCAAATACACACGCACACTCTGAGAGGCATGAGCAGTGCAGCGGGCCTTTTGTTGTCGTTTTCCCACACTCCCTTCGTCTTGTTGCATTCATGGTGGGTTGTTGATCATCGCGGTGCAAACACCAAATGGCGTCAATAGCAACAAAAAGAACAAAAACAAAATTTCATGGCATAGTAAGATAAGAAACAAGCAAACAACGGCACACACACATCAACACAAAACAAAAGCCATTCCACGTATACAAAATCTCGCTGAAAACAAAACAAAAAAAAAAAGGTAAAAAAAAAAACGACTTGAAAAACAATGACGGAAGATGATCCACGAACAGCCAAAAAAAAAAAAAAAAAAACGGCAGATAAATGGGAATACATAAATAAAAATCGTTGAGCTCAAATAAATTCATGGTAGAAAAATAAAGGGATACAACAACACGCATGCAAACAAAAAAAAAAAAAAAAAAAGCAAAAAAGCAAAAAAAAAAAACCTTCCCTTTTTTCCCCGTTCTCCTGGCTGGGGGGAAGGATCCTTAGATCCGTCATGTTGATATGGAAGAAGAAGCAAAGACATTTGCCTCAAAAAAATGTGCCTATTTGTCTGCCAAGCTGTCATATTTTTTGTCTGTCTTTACTTCGTTGTATGTCCGAATTCCACAGACACAAGTACACAAACGATACAAAATCCGCTCGCCTTTAGATATATATATATATATCTAATATATATATATATCTTTTGCTTCGCTACTCCCTCAATTTCTCCCTTTCCAGGCCGGTGCACCCCTTTCTGTTCACCCCACTCCTTCATCGACTACCGGACCTTCTTTCAAAAACACCACTTGTCGTTGCTACCGCCGTTGGATGCATTCCCCAGAAGAAACGCGTTGCCGGCTCTTGAGTCAAATGTGAAGCCCAAGTAGTGCTGCACGCTAGCACCAGCGCCACCGTTTCCAAGATGCGAAGAGCTCTCCATTGTGGGAGAACTAGGGCGCTCCTCAACTGAATCGCTATTCGTGCCCGTCCGACAAGTATTGCAAAGGCCTGGGAGTATATTTGTTTCGTGGACCACAGAGTCACTATTTAAAAATTCCGTTTTCTTTGGTGACCTTGGCGAGACGGTGGCGGTGTACAACATTGGGGAATACACTGAAAGGAGGGATAAGCGGCGGCTCTCCATGTCTTCACTGCATCTCCCGTTATCATATTCGCTGTCAGTCTTGTGGGAGTTCTTTTTGGGACTCTTGAACGCAAATGTTTCATATGAAGCATACATAGGGGGCTGCTGAGGAACAGTTGGCGATGCCCTCGCGCTCGCCACCAACTGTCGAGAAAATTTTGTTGCTCTTTTATCTAATAAACTTCGCCTCAATCGCT
>NW_001849563.1:126873-128843 GCF_000209065.1 Trypanosoma cruzi
TACCATGAAGTGTCCCCGGTGTTTGATCTTTAATATCGTCAAATGCATTCCCAGTGTTGTCTTCATCCTCAGTGGTGACATAAGACGTGTCAGACGATAGGACTTCTCTTGCCCCTAAATCCCCAGTGAATAAATTAAATGGAGGTAAAGCATCCCTTGATTTGGTGGGCGTAGATGTAAATATTTCCGATGGAGCTGTGTACGCTCTACCCAAGTCGGGGTGCAACTCTTGGTGGGCAGCAGTCTGTGACTCTCCCAATTCCAAAGGAAAGCTATGAGAAATGAGGGAAGGTGCCACTTCCGCTAAAACCCCTCCAAGCGTTGTTTCCGGTGTTTTTGCTGTTGCTTTTGCTGCTTCTGCTGAGGTGGAATAAGAGAGGTCCAAGGTCGACAATTTTAGGCGATGAGAGGATTCTTCCATTGGCTCCGTTACAGTTTCTCTTCCGATTTCATTACAACACTCTTTGTTATATGACCTGCCATATGACTTTGCCAGCAAAGACGGATATTTTGCAGGTGAAGCCTCCAGACTCGAAAGTGAGTAGACGCTGAAAGTATCATGGTGTGGAAATGCCAAGCTGCTGACTGTTTCTCCCATAAATAATGGCTCTTCATTTGCGAAAGCCGCATTTTTATTCCCCCTCAATGACGCTACCAAGGAGCTTCGCTGTGAAACTGAGTGTGGCAAAGCCTCAACATCCTCGTCTTCTTCACTCATTTGATTTTCTTGATGCAACGGATGGCCTCCTTTATGGGTGACGCTGAGGGGAGAAGCCTGGTGGTCGCCTTCACCTTCGCGTGGATGCAGCACACCGTGTTTTCTCCGTATCTGTTCCCGCAGAGCACGTTGCTGAGTGACAACACTATCCCCCATCGCCGTCACGGCATGTGGAAAGTAACGCAGATCGTCCGCCGACAAGAGGCGGGGAACATACAACGATGACACCACTCCCTCCAAAAAGAGCTCGCGCCAGTTGTCGGGCCGCTGGGTCGGGGACTGGGCGAGGAAGCGCGCAGCACCAAGATGCTTTTGAAGCTCCGTTGTGCCCCCATCATCATCTTCCGCATCATTTCCGTCATTTTTCTCACCATTTTCATTTTTCTCCTCATCTTCTGCAAAGTGACCGCCTGAAGAAAAACTGTTTTTCCACTTCGTTGGGACGTAAAAGCCAGAAATGTCGCCGGGATCCACGCGAGCATCATGTTTGTAATATATCTGGGAACAGACATACGGACACGAGAAAAATGGATGTTCGAGCACCGCTGGTCCACTTAAGCGCCGGTCGGTACGGCGCTCCAACAGTGAACAGATAAGGTCTTTTAACAAATCACACGCCTCATCTAACTCTCCCACGGCAAAATTCATAAACAGGGCTTGATTTTCAATAGTCATGGAAGATTTTGCGTTCAGTGTTTCACTGCTAAAGGTGCGGCAAAATGCTTCACCCAGCGAACTTCGTGTAACATCGCCAAGTAAATTTTTGCTACCACAAGAGCTGGTATCATGCAGCGCGGGAGCTGCATCTACAGTAAACGTCGATTGTGCGTCCTCAAGGGAACCACTAAATTGTGTTCGTTCTTCCTCTGTCATACTCCCATTTTCTTTGCATTTTTTAATCTGCCCTACTACTCGAACCAAGAATGCTTCGTACCGTTCCTGCAATTGCATTACACGTCTCTCTATTTCCAGTGATGTGAGAAGAAAGTCATCTTGGCAAACTTGTACATCACGCTCAACTATAGACTGCACGACAGCATATTGACTCTCCCCTTCAAAGGGCCGTCGTCCCGTTGCCATTTCAAAAAGGATGCAACCAAAACTCCACCAATCCATGCGGGCATCTTGTGGCTCCCCAAGAAGCATCTCCGGGCTCATGTATGGTGTCGTACCGGTAAAACTATTCGTTCGTTCAGCACCCGATTTCTTCAATTTTGTGCCGCCGTAATACTTCGGACACCAAAATCGGTAA
>NW_001849563.1:128943-177230 GCF_000209065.1 Trypanosoma cruzi
TTATCATGCAGATACTGCAGTACTAGCGCAAGCTGAATAGCGTAAAAGGCGACCAAACGAATTGGTGCACGGCTCTGGTCTGGGGCCAACTGTATTGTGCTACTGAAAGAGGAAACGGTAGAAATCAAGTGCTTAGAAGGACAAGAGTGATTCGACGTCAGATCAGACTCGTCTTGCGCGTCGCCTGGAAATGAGCATGCCATGTCACTGCAAAAGGAAAGCCTCCTCAATTTTTGAACTTTACGACGCATCTCCCGCAGCCATGGTTTCGATTCGAGAAAAAAATACATATCTCCTCCCTGAGCAAATTCAAGAACAAGATATAGATGCGTACGACTCTGAAATGCCTGATACAACTTCACCAAGTAGGGATGCTTAAGTGACGCAAGTAACTGACGTTCCGTGAAGGTACGCTGCACACAACCCTCTTCTCGCACCTTTCGCTTCGATATCTTCTTTAGCGCAAAGAGCTTCTGGGTTGCTTTATGCCGTGCCAAAGTAACCTCGGCAAATGCGCCTTTACCAAGATATGCAATGAGCTCATAGCCCTTCAGCGAGCGAGCAGCCGAAGAAGCACCGTCTCTCTCCGTTTTATTAGCTAAGGTGTCTTGTTTTACTTCGGAAATCCTCTCACTTTGTCCTTGTGCTTCTACACAAGGAGCAAGAAAGGAGGACGCCCTCAGAACACTTTCCCCAAAACCTTCTCCACTTTCTACGGGAGCCGGAGAAGGTGAGTCAACAGTGTTGGCTTCCACGTTGCTATTGGCGTTTGATTCGTGCAATTGATTTAGCTCCTTCAGCATTTCAATGTGTTTGCCTCCAATAACGTCCTCAAGAAACGAGAAGAACTCGCTGTGATCAATTGAGGCGGCATCCAAATCCAAAGCGAGGTTGTTACCAGCAGCTCGCGTGGAGAGTTCGCCTGCATGTTGGGATGTCGCTGCCGACACCGCCGCCTGCTGGAGACCCTCTCGATTGATTTTTACATTTAAATTGGCGCGTGGCGTCGTCAGCGGACACCCATCACCTGCCAACGATGAAGACCCATCCACGGCAGCAGACACCTGATGATCTCCTTCGCCCTGGTTCTTGCAATATTCAATACTTTTGTGTCCGGGAGTAAAAAGCCATGCAATGGCACTGTGGAGTTTTTCACGAATACCAGTTTTGCTCTTATTTACCATTTTTCTCTCAGACATCCTTTATAAAGGATTATGAAACAAGTAGAACCCTCTGAAAGGCAAAATCTAACACACAGCAGCTAGTCAAATATGTATATTTTACGCCTCTGTGTGTGTCTTCCGTGGTGAATTGACCGTAGGTAGGGGGGTAAGGCACCAACACGAGGTATAGCTGGAACAAAAAAATCAGTAATCCTCTGCAGTAACTTCCAAATACAAAAACGCTGTGAAATATATGCGTGTGTATTGGTTTGTATTTTGTTCTCCTGTTATTTTTGTTATTCCCCCCCTTCTCCACCCCTCTTTTTTTTTTTTTTTTCTTTCTCCCTCCTGGATTATCAGTCGGCGTCGGCCGCTAAAGTGACGACACGGATACCTGGTTTTTTTCTTTTCTTTTTTTTTTTTTTTTCCCCACCCCACCCCTCCAAACAACAACAACAAAAGTAAATAAATATAAATATATATATTCGTATTTACAATCCTTCCAAATTCAACTGATTGGGTGATGAGAGAAAAGGGGAAAAAAAATTTTAAAAAAAGCAAAAGAAAAACAAAAAAAAAAAAAAACTGTACAAAAAAGTACGTTAAATAAAATAAATAGCCACCTATTTCCTAATAATAATACTAATAATAATACTAAAAGGTCGAAGAAGGTACAGCAAGCACAAAAGGACAATGAAGAGATCAAAAAGGCAGACAGGCGGAAAGAAACAAAAAATGAAAGTAAACAAAACAACCACAACAACAACAAAAAAAAAAAAAAACCACCGCGGTTCATCTCGAATAAAACGGATGTCAGTAAATTTTCTCTTCGGTGAAAAGCAAAGCAGCTCAAAACAACGGATAAACACTGTCTGTGTTGTGGGTCTTCCTGCGTGTGTGTGTGTGTGGACGGGGGAATGGAAGAATAAAAAAACAACAGCAACAAAAAGTGCTCGTGCTATCGTCCCCACCGCCCACTAGACAAGGAACGGCAGCCTACAGAAACACCTTCACAAGTTCCTCTTCGAGAAAGTTCAACAACTCCTCGTTATGGCCGACAGTCTCCTCAATATTCTCCACGACGCGGTGCACATCAAGGCTACTTTGCGGCCTCGCCATAACAAGCCGAATGACATCCTGTTCAGTCCACTGATAATTTCCTGTAGACGTGTCAGCAGCGGTGACCACAGGAGGTTGTTCTGCAAGAAATACTGCAAGCGGCAGAGAAGGCGGGGTAAACAACGGGCGCAGTTGCTCTGAAGGGAGATGTTGTTGTTGTTGTTGTTCCTCATTCTGATTGTCCTTATCGTTATTGTGCACAATGGAGTTTTCCTCGTTTCTCCGAGCGGAGTCGCTGAGCCTCTGTCGCACCGCACGCAACACCGACTTCACTCTTGTTGAGCCCTGACGTTCCATCTCGCGTCCGTTCGTTTCCCAAATTCCAAGAAGAGCCAAGACCGCACGCACATGACCCACAGTGCCCGGGCGATACCGCCTCACCAGCTGCGTCAAGGCCTGTTCTTGAGTTTTTGTGACAGCATTGATTTCCCGAGGGACCTCGTCTGCTTGCGGCGGCAAGGCATCAAATCCATTCTCTTCACTCTGCCGCTGAGCACGCGGCAAGTTTTCGCCGGAACCCAAGGCACCGAGTTCCTGATAGCGCCGAGTATGAAGACTGGTGGGGCCGTAGAGAGCGTGCAAACTGTTATGGCCGCTGATCGTGGCATACCGGCTAAGGTATCGTAGTGCACGCACCTCTGTCAACAGCACCATAAGGTGCGAAGCCGCTGGCGAAGAGAAAAGAAGATGATTATTCGCATTCGGAAGAGGAGTTGCAGAAATTTTTCCATTGACAATGAAAAACTGTCCATCTGACACAAGTGCTTCCGGTGGAAAAAAAAGACTCGTGTGTGCCGACGCATTCGCTGCCATAGAGGCTGACACCCGTTGCTGCTGCATCTGCGACATGTTGCTGCTTCCCATAAACTGCATTCCAAATGGAAATTGCGCCTTCGCATTTCGCTCGTCGCGTCGTCGTCGCAGCAGCGCAAACACCTCGCCATTTGTCATGGGAGCCCTTTCCAATATGATCATGACCGCTGCAACCTCCTTACCGTGTGCCTGTGGTCGCTCCCACAAAAGAGAGACGGAGAAAAATAACGCCGCGTCAGTGGAGTTAATTGGATGCGAGGTGCAGGCAATCAACTATTCACAATTAAGAACCGCGACAAACCACAACCACACTCGCACACACACAATAAAAAAAGAAAAAAAAAACAAGAAAAATATGGGCGCAGGCAAATATTCAAAGCAACAAAACAGAGAGAAGTCGGCATAGTGTGGCAGGACAACAAACACAGCGGAAGGTAACAACAACAAGACAGAAACAACTGGAGACATCCAGCCTCCGTTCCTCCTCTTTGGATCGTGCCAAAATTGCCTCAGGGAAAGCAGCTGATTTGGAAGAGTGAAGCCTACACCGGAAACAAGAGAAGAAATTTCAAGACAAGGAAATGAATAACACAACAGCAAACCAAAACGCCAAAAAGGAAAGGCACACAATCAAATAACAAGAGAAAAACAGAAGAGGAAAAAAAAAAACAGTAACGGAATAGCATGCCCATGGGAGAACAAAAAAAACAAAATAAACCTACTCCCACCACCAACACACAACACACACACACAAAAAAAAAAAAAAGACTTCAACAACAAAAACTAACAAAAAGCGCGTTTCCGTGTGCGTTTGGATGCACAGCTGTTTCTTTCTTTCTTTCTTTCTTTTTTTTCTTTCCTACGCCTCTCAAATTAAGACCCCAATTCATGCTTACCCAATCATCACCCTCACGTGTGTGTACATACATGCCCGCATCTAAACATACATATTTACCTCAGTATCGGCCCTCTCTTATGGATCCAGGTTGGGGGACATGATCAACGGGTTCTACAAGCTGATGCACTGTGATTTCTCCCTTGACACCAATCTCTACCACCGCGTGCTGTGGCAAACGCAGAGTTGGCGACACCTCTGGCATGGCATCCGTGAAAAAAGCAAGGACGCCTTGTGCAGGTACTGAGGTTGCGACAACAAAGACTGGTCCTTGAACCCGCATCACCGCCATAAGCGCTGGTTCTAGTCGAACATTCACCTGTCTACAACTTTCACCATTTGGAAACTGCACACAGTACGATAAGCGAGGGTCTGTGCCATTCGGTACATGAAGGAAACGGCTAGTTGCCCGAGCACTTTTGTCAAAATGCTGTTTTCTCACCTGTTTTCCCCTTTGATTCTGTTTCGTTGGATACTCATGCGTCTCAATTATCCCTTTTTTTTTATCATCTACATCAACAGAGTACAACTTTTTCGAGTTATATAAATTAAGCACAGATTCATCACTACACACCGGAGATGCCACGTAAAGAAGCCGTGAAAGTTTTGCGTACCGCTTTCGTACCCACTGTACTGTCCGTCCACTAAACAAGCCGTAGTTTATGCTATCAAGACCCGGTAATGGGCAGAGAAGTTCTTCCTGACATGTAATCCCGCTAAAGGCGCTGTTTTCTTCTTCTTCCACTTTATCCACACCATCCCCACTGTCCTCTCGCAAGGATTGTGCAAGCGGCTTCAGAGTGTTCAGCACACTGTGGTTTGTACCGTGCAGCACGATCATATGTGGGAAATGTCGCTCCAAAATAAAACGCTTCAGTGCCAATGCAAATTTATTTCCAAGCGGCGTCAGATGCTCATCACCACCATACATATGATTCTTTTCACCTTCCGTTTCACCAGGGAGGGAAATATATATGGGATGGGCAACTGGATGCAAGTTCATTAGGAAAAACGCAATACTGCTTGCCAGACCGCACGGTATATTTTTCATCACAACGTGTCGTTTCACGTCAATTATACGAATAAAACTTAAATCATCGGCGCGATCCAGTGGTTCGTACACCTTCTCGTACTCTGAAATTCGAGAACGAAAGGAAGCAATCACCTTGCTTGTGTCTCCAACGTTCTTAAAGTCGTCGTTGTCGCACTTTGCACGGAGAATATTTTCAGTGATAATCGTGTCATCATTGCAGATCGACTCAATGAACATGACACGACTCTCCATATGGCGTTGCTTGAAAGCCTTGTTAAAAAATTCCACCAGATGTTCTCGCCGTGCCTTTGTGGTGTTGGTGGCATCAAACACACCCACAGCAATACGATGGCGGGAGATAAACTCCACGAGGTCTTCACATGCAAATTCTGCCATTTTCTCACGCATTTGTTTTCCGTTTGCATTGTTTGGATCATAAAAACCGGCGTCCGAAGTTCCCTCAACACCAAGCAGCCGTCGGCGATAATTGCCTGCATTGAAGACTCGACAAGGAACACCCTTCCAATTGAGGTAACGTGAGATACGTTGGGCGATAAACGATTTACCGCGTCCAGGTAAACCTACCATGCAAACAACAAGAGGCACCGTACCTGAAATGGTTGTGTAGCTTGAAAAATTGGAAAATGTGCCCTGCTCCTCAAATTCACTTTCGTCTTCGTGCAGGGGAGCTTCAATAGGATTAGCGGATAATACAGATCGTGAGCGCATCAATGAGATCATGTCAGGTGGGAGACAGGCCAGAAATGAAGATAAAAGACCATGATCATTTTGCTGTTCACTTCCAATCTCGGAATCCAGTGGTGGCGATGGCGTAGCCAGTGAACATGTACTTTCTCGCAATGTTGGCGTCAAATGCGTTGACTGCATCATTGAGTTGTTTGTGGAGCTCACACCAAAACTCGTATTTCGTTGAACATTTTTTTCAGTAGATTCCACTGATTCTGCTTCACTATTCCTTTGTATTTGTGGCTTTTTCTGTTCCTGCGTAACCATAAGACGTTGAATAACATTCATCAAATAGTGACAAACGCTGCTGTGACGGTTGGCGGCAGCCCAGTCAAGTGGGGTCCGTCCCGTATTATCAACAGCCATGAGATCCGCACCAAACGAAATTAACACGCGCACAATCACTTCATTGCCTTCCAGCGCTGCAACGTGCAATGGAGTACATCCATTATAGTCCCGCTTGTTGACGTCACAAATTTTGTTCTCAAGAAGATACTGAAGCTGTGAAGCGTTGCTCGCCCTCACGAGGGAAAATATGTTTTGAGCCGAGAATTCTTTCCTTATTTCTTTCAGTTGTCGCTGTAAAGCAAATTTTTGCCGCTCCAGTACACAAATAAGAGCGGCAATATTTTGTTTCTTTATAACAGAATCAGCATTAGTATCTTGAGCAGGAGGAACCTGCAGAAGAGGCAAAGCTTGGCGGCGCTCTGGAGCGGGTTTATCAAAAAGCGGAAAACTGGCCGCGGTTTCCTGCTGCATTTGCTGTTGCAGCGCCTTTTCTCTCTCAACCGCAGAAAAAAATTCCGATGAGGGAAATGACGTTGCCCGAATTCTCCGGGATTCCTTCAAATTGCGGTCACTTTGGACAACACCGTTCACAAAAGTAGCCGTCGAGTCCATTTCTGACGGGCAAATTCGCGTTGAAGAGCGTAAGTGGCCTGACGCCTTTCCACACGCGGTGTCCAAAAAAGAGTCCCGTGGGCGGCACTGCTGCAGGGAATCGACGTCGGGCGATGCGCTTGCATTTTGCGGAAACAAGTACGATGACGATGGCGGTGAGGCTTCCACCACGGCCTCTTCAAATAAACAAAAGCCGCACTCACCGCCGCGGGAATTCCCAGGGCATCCCCGATGATGAACACCTACCGCCGCCGCCGCTGGTGTCTTTGTGGTGGTGGTGGTGGTGGTGATTTCTGTTTCAACTGCTTGCTCCGATGTCGCCTTTGCTTGAGCCAAGTTTCCGCTTGCAACATTTCCGTTCTTATTACCACTCGCGGTTGCATCACCGCTGTCGTCATCCGCCGCTTGTGGTGCAGTCTCCGAGGAGCCACGGGCTCCAGTCACCGAGTTCATATATTTCCTCGGCTTGACGGGAATTTCGTGGGTTACGCGCACGGTGCTTGATGCCTTTTCTGCTGTTTCAAAGCGCTTGCTGAATTCCCCGTCAATAGCGGCCTACCACGTGTATTACCGGTAGAAGAAAAAAAAAAAAAAAAAGAGGGGGATAGGTGAGGGTGGTAAAGAATCTCGCTCTCTCTTTTTTTTTTTTTGCTGTGCCGTAGGTGTCCCGCCAGCCGTAGACTATTATATGGCAAACAAAACGAACAAAAAATCGCTGCACCCTTTTAGTCCAGTGCTGAATGCAAAAGCAAAAAAAAAAAAAAGAATATAAAATATATATTTAGTGTCTTTGTGTAAGTGTATTTGTGTGTTTCCCTTAGATTTCCCTCCACACGCTCGGCTTCTCCCTCGTCCTCTCCTGCACGCACACGTACAGACCGGTAGTATATAAATATTGATATAACCGTATATGCACGTCCAACTCCAATTATCCTTATCTAATTATTATTATTATTTAATTCTCTCCTTTTCTTTATATATTTATCGCCCTTATATATATATATATATATGTATGCGTTTTTTCGTCTCGCTATGTTTCTTTTATTCTTTTAGCCCAACAAAAAAGATGGGGGAAAAGAGGAAGTAATTAGAGCAAAGAAACAACAAGCAGCCAAAAGACAAAAGCCGATACGCCCACACACACACACACACACACACACACACACACATTCATACACGTAAAGCATTACACAAAACAACTGGAAACATATATACATATATGTATAAGTTGCGTCCAGCCATAAAAAGGCAAATAAACGTCTTTCAGACCTTATTCACTCTTTTCGCAACCTTTTCCCCAATCACACGCTCGTCCTCATGATATGGATGATGCCAGTTAATTGCAGCAAACAGCAGAAATCGGTTTTGCATTGGTGACATAACAACCCGCACTCAATGCCAAGAGCTCCTGCCATTACCGTTCTTCAGTGCAGGCAGTCAGTACCATTGCAAGCAGTTGCCCAGCAAAGTCAAGTCATACTCTGCTAAAAATCAATAAGAAGCAAGGAAATACTTGCGATTCACCCGTGGCGGACGAGCCAAAGTCAATAATGGGTGCCTTGTATACTGCCCCGACTGCTGCAAATGCAGCGACCACAAAAAGGGACGAGAGGCACGTGGATTTTGTAAAAGGAGACAAGACTTCAGCTGTTTTATAGCCAAAGTTCGTCTCTTGAAGATGCCCCGTAATAATTGAGGTCATTCCAATATCACCCAGCAAGTGTTGGATGCCTTCTGCAGTCAAGCCATGTAAAATAGCGGTAATTAAGTCTCCAGCGTATGCCAAGTTTTCAGAGGACCATCGCCTGTGTACTTGTTTGCTTCAGTTTTTGATGGGCACAAAGTATCTGCATGTAGCTACGGCTTGTTTAAAAAAACAACACAACGTACTAAAAGAAATAGCAAAAATACGTCCGTAAGTGAGGGAAATAAGGTAATAAGTAAATAACTATACATCAGGAGAAAAAAGAAAACACGCAGGAATGCTTTCCCGTGTACGTAAATGAGGTGTGAGAAGGTATGCTTCTCCAAATCCTCCACTCCCCAATGACAAAAAAAAAAAAGAAAAACTCGCACGTCGGTATTTTTCTACCAACTTTGAGGACGCTGAAGCAATGGTAGCAAAGCAACAAAGTTCTCCGTGTGGCGTGACTCTTGATTTGCTCCTTCCAAACGACTAGCATCATGTGTGGCAGCTCTTTGCTCGGCAGCCTGAACCCTTTCCACCTCCTTCCTCAGCTCTTCCACAGAGGGGTATTCTTCCCTTTGGCTCTCCTGTTCTCCCTGCTGATACGGATCCGACGACTGTATTCGGCGGAGGTGACGCAGCATGGTTTCCCGAAGGTGTGGCTTCTCTGAAGAGCTCGTCGAAGGCCATGTACGACTGGAACTGGACGTCGTCACCGTTGTGCTTGTGGCGTTGCCCACTGCCGCTGTAGGGAAAACGGGTGGCGGAGAAACCCCACGACTCCAGGCCTCTTGCGCAAGCCACAACATCGAAGAGGAGTTAGTGTAGCGTGTAGTCTCGGTCGTTTCAGATGAAACATTTTCATCACCACTGCGTCGGTATTTGCGCTGTGGCTGTGCCACCCTTGGTTGTGGACGATTTGCGAAGCGCGGGAAACCATCCTCAACAAAACTGCTCAGGTGCGTTGAAGAAAGCCACGAGGACGACTCCGCGTTGTCGATATCGAACAGTAACCGCCGACGCACTTCCGTCCCAGTGGTGCACGTGCCGCTACTTCGTTCTTGCAATATTTTTCCCTCGGGCACGCAACTTGCCTCGTGAGGCAATTCCACAAGCCTATTTCGTGCTGTTTCCTCCTTCTTCTTTTCGTCATAATCGTGCATCCACTCAAAGATAAATCTCGTGATGGGATCACGAATTGTAGAGTCCAACGGCGCTGGCGTCAAAACGTTATTAACACTCGGCTCCACCTTGTTCACTGTTTGCGTCTCTGTAAAAGGCACGGCGGCAGAAACGGGTTGTGACGCCACATCGCATGGTTTTTTTTGATATTGATGCTGAATTAGCATCGCAACATTCATCTGTTGCCAGTCCCACATCATGTGCCAGGAGGCTCGCAGTGTATCCTCTTGTTCTTCCAGCATCTGTCGTTGAATCAGCTCATTATCACACAATCGAGCACATTCCTTTTGACGCTCAATCTCAATATGCTGCGACTGACGTGCCTTGGGAACTTCTGCCACTGTCACATAACCCTGTAGAGGAAGAGGGGACGGCTGCGGAACATTCGTCTTCTCCTCTTTGGTCAGCACGGGTGGATGAGACTCTCCGAGTTGAATATCAGAAACAAGAAGAGGCGGCCTCACCTCCTGCATTTCGTCCCTTTTTACCTCCGTACTCACCGTTAACCGATGGGTGCCTGTGATAGTTGGAGCATCCACAACCTCACAAGAAATTAGTTCTTCCTCTTTGGCGCACGGCAATCGAGGGTCTTCTCTCAAAATAGCATCAACTTGTGCGGGGCGTGTAGGTTGCACCGCATCCAGTGGTGCAATCGCAGTGAGGTGCTCCATGACAGGTGCAATATCGAGAACAATACGAACGGTACCAGCGGTATCCGGTACAACATTGCCTGTCGCTCCCTCCATCGTAATAACAACGCCCATCTGCGCAGTAGAAGCAGGCGTCAACGGTGCCTTTTTTTTTGTTGGTGGTGCTGACAGTGGTGGTGCTGATAGTACTGGAGCATATTCTTCACTGCTCACCATTGTCGTCGCCTGAATGGACGACTCACGGGGCGGATTCACCTCTTCCTCTGCTCCATGCCATAGAGGATCTGTGGTGGCTGAAACAACCTCACGCACCCACAACGGGCCCGTCTCCGTCTCGTATGCTCCGTCCGACATCAATACTGTTTGTCCTCTTTGAGAGGATACCGTCGTCGCCTCCCCTCCCTCTGTGTTCTCATTATCGATCGTCTTCTCCTCCTCCTTTTCGTCCGATTTCTCTTGTAAAAGAGAATGCAACAAAGACTCTTCAAGAAGGCGTAAGACTGTCTCCTCCAAAGAAATTTCCTCATTGATAGGGGCATCAAAAATTTTTGCAGTTGCTACAGCTCGTTCCATCGATACCATGTCAGGTGGCTTCGTATCTCCTTCGTACTCTTCTTCCTTCAGTTTCTGCTCTTTTCCACTTTCATCTCTCTGCTTCAGATTCTTGAATGCGAGACGGCGCAACTCGGCGCTCACCAGCTCATCTTCAAGCCCTTTAAACAAATCCGCAATTAAGCTTTCCTCAGCTGCGCCGCCGATAATGCTATGAATGGTCTCATTGGCCAAAAGATCCGCCAGGCGTTGCTCACTCCTTGCCTCAAATAACTGGCTCTCTGGAGAATGTGGTACAGGCTCCCCGAGTTTCTGACCCTTCGAAGTCAATGAAAGGGCTTTTATATGCTCTAGGCGGCGCCTTGCCTCTATGCGTGTCTGGGCCTCCGCAGCCCGAAGTTTTGCTCGTCGGCGTGGTGTCAAGGCACCGTGTTCTTCCCCAAAATAATAAATGTCACATGGTCTTTGAATTTGTCCACCTCCCTCCTTAGTAGTAGCCTGAGGTGGGGGTGGTAGGAGAGCGTTGAAAGCACAATCCAGACTGTGCTGCCGCTCCATTTCTTCACTTGTCAGCGGATCGGAAAGCAACAAGATGCTACGTGGGAATACCGCCTGCCCAGCAATACTCCCACCTATATCAAGCGTGTTTTCGTGAAGGTGTGAAGTACCACCCACAACAGGAGGAGGGGTTAGAGTGGCATCTAGTGAATGAACCGACTCGGTGAGAACCGTCTCCGTCGTGTTGTAAAAATTCCGTTCATCGCCAATTTGAGCGTCATGAACTGCAAAGGCATGCGGAGACCTCTCCTTGGATCCTTTACTCAAAAGCCGTTGTTGTGGTCTTGCACCCCGAGAATGTGACGAGGCACGTGCGTGTTTCATGCCAGCAGCAGCAGCAGCAGCAGCAGCAGCAGATTTAACACCGCCACCACTACTAGTCTTAGCAGTTCCCCTCAATAGGGATGGCTTAGATGATACCGCATAAGGTGAGCGTTGTGGTCCTAAGACCCTTCTCTGTTTTCCTGCAGGTGAAGAAAATCCTATTCGTCGTTTATCAGTGAGCGCACGTGAGCCGACACTTGCCTCCCCACGCGCTTGTTGAATTCCGTTCTTCTCCTCACCATCAGACAAAATCACAACTTCATCCACTCGCTCCAATGAAGCATCATGGGCCGTTGCAGTCGGTTCAACTCCCGGCTCCTCCGGCAGCACAACAGAAAAAGGGCCCCGGACAAAGGGACTTTTCAAATCTCTTTTCTTTTCTTTCTTCTTCTTCTTCTCGTCTTCCTCCTCCTTCTCTGCTTCTGACGAATGGATTTGTTTCTTAGAAGAGAAAAATTTCACCCCTTCCGCGATGTCCGTTTGCCGCTGACGAATATCTGGCGTGATTCTAGCAGCCACCCCTATTTTTCCACCTCCATTCCCATGCCCAACATCGCCCAAAGGAAATGTCTTGTATAACATTTTCTGGAATTCTATACGCTGTTTTGATTCAGAAGCGTATTGCCAGCGACGCCGTTTTATTTCTTGTAAAGCAATTACCCGTTTAATTTCCTCCGTATTTTCATTTTGTCGCTGCTCCGCAGCACTCCGTAGTGTCTGTACTGCAGCGTTCTTTTCCATCTCAAAAGTCGCCTTTTGTTTCTGCATAATATCTGTCCATGCTCGACGCTCGTCCCGCAAAATTTTCTCATAGTGGCGGTGAAGCCGCCTCAGCTCTTCTTCAATGTAATGCGGAGGCAATAAAGGGGGTGATGGCGGAAGAATCTTCGTTGGCTGTGGGCGCACCGTTGAGATCGTTATGACAGGAGGAAGCGGTCGCTTTGGGTCTGCTTGAAGATTTTGGAGTGCCTCAGCAATCTCAAACGGTTCCGAGTACTGCAATTTTGATGGAGCAATTAGTGGCATGGTGGTGTCGGCACGTGGTGCCATGATGCGTCGCCGTGCTGACTCTTGCTGCTCACGCGCTAGTTGACGAAAGCTCGCCTCTTGCGCCGCAGCGAGTCGCTCAAGGAGTCTCCGCTGATCGATAAGTTCGTTCCTTAATTCGTCAGGTATGGCTGGGAGGGTCTTGGACAAAATCGCCGCCAGTTCTTCTGCAGACGGCGGCGACTCTGAAGGGAGAGGTCTATACAGCTTCGCTTCCTCCTCATGCTGTTTACCCACGTTCGTTGCCGGGATCACTACCTTCCTCTTTCTTCTGGGGGGGTTCACTGTCTCCCCCGTCGGAAGCTTGGGTATTGTTGTTATCGGTTGATGCTGCCGCTGGTGTTCCTGACATCGCTGCACGCATGCCACTACATCTGGGCGGTTCGAATGCACACTATACTGCAGGAGTTGCAAAGCCTCCTGCACAGTTGTGGTGTCAGAAAAAATGTCATGAGCAGTCCGGAAACAAACCACCCCTCCGCCATCAATTCCAAATTGCGGTGTCCACAACTCTGCACCGTCAATGACGTCAGAATGGCGTAGCAACGGTGCCACATAACGTTCTGGGTCAAATTCCACCTCTTCAGTTAAACAGATGGAGCTTTCACTGGTCGATGAGGCCCCTTCAGCGTCATCTCCAAGAGGAGACGAATGGCGAGACTTTTGAGCTCTTGCCTGTTGAATGCGAGAATGCAGCTTTTCAAGATCCTCCATGATAGCCGCATGGGTATCAGCTTCAAGGAGATTACTTGGCTCAAAATCAATGCCCTTACGAGCAGAGAACATGGCCTCATCTTCACCCATTCTGTGCCCCTCCTCCACTTGACACTCCCGCTGAGCCTCAGACCACACATTTTCCACACAATATGGATCCGCATGTATTGTGCGGCCCGCAAGTTCTTCCCGAGCGTCATGCAGAGCGGCCGTCGCGGCAGACTCCAGTCTTGATTTATCTCCGGTTTTGTCCCCCCATTCTGAGCGGCCATCGTCAGAACCGCCCCCCGTGTCGGAATGGACAAGGCCGTCCTCCGCGCGCAATCTTTCCTCCACCTCCAACATCATCTCGAGACGGTGGAACTGTTGCAACGCCTCCCGTCTGGAAGGGGCGGTGGCATCAAACGAGGCACCAGGAATAAAACCCGGAAATGGCGTAGTCGTCGTTGAACTAACACCCTGACGATGACGGCGACGAAAAACCGGAGATTTTTCTGTGCGAATGCATGCACTTTGCAACATCCTTCTATGACTCTTCTCACTGGTCTATAAAATCCCTCCTTCCGCGGCAACAGGCACACAAACCAAAATTGCAAACGTGGCCCGTGTTGACCGTTCACTTCTGCACGCTGGGAGAAGAGGGAAAACGTAAAAAAAATAAAAAATAAAAAAAAAAACCGATGGTCAGAAAATTCCCCCTCCGCACACGCATTCCAAAGAGAAAAATAAAACGGTCTCTTCCTTCTTTCAGTTGCTTCTGCTTCAGTGAGGCATAAAGGGATAAAAGTGTTTGCGGGACAATAGAGGAGTAGGAGAATAAAAAGGAGAGGGTACGCCGACAAAAAAAGAAAAAATGCGCAGCTGCTCCCCTCTCCTTTTCAGCGCCCCACCCTCTTCTTTTTCTTTTAATTCCTTCGTTAAATCTGCCTAACCTCCTTACTCCCCTGAAACAGACCCCTTTGTCTTTCCTCTTCCCCCCTCATCCATTGGGGTGCCGTCCTCTTTCAAAAGATGGGTCGCCCCTAAAATTTTCTCCCCCGCCTTTTCATTCGCAGCTCGCTCTTCCTCAATCTGCCTTCGCAGCGCTTTTTGGTTGCTGCGGGGCACCGTAAAAACAGGGATGCCCAACCTTTTCGCTGTGTCACGCACAACAGTACACACCAAGTGAATGTAATTCCACACACACACAACAAAGAGACACCACAGTGCCTGCTCCTCGTCCAACACAACACCCCACACGTTCCTGGCACTAAGCAGAGCTGAAGTATCGCCATGATTGTAATGTTGTGTCCATTGAACCACATTGCGACAGTAAGTCAGCGTCAAATGGATAGCCAGGAAGAAAAATGGCCAGAAAGTGCGGTGAAGCGGGTGAAATTTAGCGTTGCATATGTGCGCTATCATCAAATGGATGGAGGATTTTGCAAAAAGTAGCCCAAATGTCCAGCAGAAAATGCGTGGATGTCGCCGAAATATATTACTGGGGGAAGTAAGCAACCATAATGTGGCAAAAAACATAATTGAAACAAGTGGCAGTAAACGCGTAAGAGCATGTACAAAATGAATTTGACAAACTATACTTCCTGATGTACTGATACTCATATCATTGTGACGGTGAAGCGCACGGTACACGCGGATAATGTTCCCAAGAACCGTAACTAGTGTGCTACATGCAAAAAATAAAACAACAACAGTGTTAAATCGCACCCAAAACAAATTGGGATGGCTGGGATCATACAGTCCAAGAATAGTGTTCTGCAGTGTATTATGTCCTATATATACAGCATGAGACATTTGATTCGCAGCGTTAATAGGCGTGGGTGGTGCAGAAATGTATGCGTCACTGCAGTTGAGGCCAAATAACAGTGGCAGGAGTGAGAGAGTGCTATTAGGGACATAAAAATAAGGTGCATTTATACATGGGCACACAGTCCGCAACACAATTGCTTCAATTGTCACAGTGGCCACCGGAGGTGACAAAGTCAACACAGTTGGAATAAGTCGCTCCGGCAATTCCACCCCATTCATAAACCACCATTGAGGTCCACCCATCCATGCTGTAAATAAATAAACACCAACGGCAGCCATCACTCCTTCGTTTGCACCATTAATAAGAGGTAAAAGAAGCTCCCCAAGATAATACTCCTCCCATGTATTCATAAAAAAGCCTGTCATCATGCAAAGTAAAAACGTCCAGGTTTTCCATGTTGGTCCTGCCAACGTAGACGCGGATATATAGAGAGAAAGAATAATAGAGTTAAATGAATCACAGCCATGATCTATAATTAATCCAAGCGGCGATGCCATGCGTGTTCGGCGCGCCTGATGACCGTCAAGGTTGTCAAGGAAAGTATACGCCATAAGTGAGAGAGCGCACAAAATGAATACAAAAGACGGTGGTGGTGGAAAATTCTCCTTCATAAATTCGTTGCCCTCCTCCCCAATCTCATAAAAGCCTCCAACGCCATTGCCACCACTCGCAACAGAGAACTTGGGTATATAAAAGGCAAGCAATACATGTGTGGAGCAGACGAAAATAAGAGCAGCAAAGGTTATCACGTTTGCCGATAGCCATACGGGTAAGTACGTCACTAGTCTGGCACACAATGGTCGCCACACGTAATTGTAAAGTAGACTTTTGTCCGTCCCACGGTACACATACGCCCGCATCCTTTCTTCCGCATTCTCAGGGAGGTATGATCCGAAGGAAACTTGATCACTACGCAAAGAGGCGTTTCCCCTCATATTTTCCGGCTTCTGAGAATTATTCATGTTATTTTTACTTTTTTATTTCTCTTTATACATTCCCGCATGCCCTGTATTATTATTCCTGTCAATATTATTACTCGTAATATGCCGTCCACCTTTTTTTTTTTTTTTTCCTCCCCTCCTGATGTATAAAGATGTATATGCCTATGCGTTGGGATGGTGTACTTTATCGAATAAACGCTGTCGTTTTTTTGTCTCTATGCGCGCGCACAGACACACACACAAAAAAAGAAAGGGGAATCGTCAGGCAAGCAAAAGTGTCCGCTATTATTTGTGGTTCTTACGCTAAAGGGACTTCAGTGGTCTCCACACTGAGAACGTCGTGTCAAAGAGACGCCTTGAATACGCAGGAGTAACAACAACAACAAAAAAAAAAAAAAGAATGAAAAAAAAAAAAAAAGAAAGAAGAGTACGTAAGGGTAAATATTCTGTAATTCACACCATAATACTAATAGTAATAATGGTAATAGTAAGTACAACCTGTTAAAGAACAAATATAAACATCACCTTCTTTTTGCTCAAAGACATGTCATGGCTTTGTTGTGGTCTTGCGTTCGTGTCCCCTTCCCAAATGTCAGCCCCCCACCGCCCTGCCTCTCAGCGATCCATAAACCACTTCTCCCAAAATGTGCGACTTTTGTCCTCCACGGCCAGTTCAAACACTTCGAGGTGGTCCTTCTCGGCCTCTTTTTCCCGCGTTGTCTCCTTATGGCGGCGACACATGGGATCGTTGTACCGCACAAAAAAGACTAGCGGCGGCCTGCCAGATACTCCGTGAGCAACACCAACAGCGTCACCGACAGAAAGTTCACTCTCGTTGTTAGAAGGAACCTCAACAGTTTCAAGCAGTGGGAGGTGCGGATCGACGCGGTGTGACTCCTCCGCACACGAAAGCCGGTGCTCCATCCACCTCCCCTGATGCACAGATGTGCTTTGAATGCAAAAGTTGCCGTACTGCCGCAGCACTGGATCCAGTAAAACTGCAAAATCCCTCGGGGTCTTCGTAATATCAGAAAGTTTAATGCAGTGCAAGAGGTGGCGGTTATCACCACGGGCATCAAAACGAAATCTACCAAAGGCATCACGCTCCAGTAACAGACATTCCTTAACAAACTCCTCGACGGGCGATGAACAGGCTTCCAGTCTTTCTCCCGTATCCACATTTCGGCGCAGCGCGGCAAACTTTAGCATAACGTCAACTAAAAAAGGATCAGTACGAATATCGGCTGCAATGAGTGTGCGTAGCAGCATCGCAGCTCCATCCTCAGGTTGGCTTCGAATTGACATTATTTGCGCATAGTACCCACAAGCTGCTCGCAGTTCGTACGCCAACAACCGCATCAATGGGTTGGTTTTGATAGCCGCATAGAAATGTCCGTCACAATGCTGAGAATTCACAGGAGAATGGAATTCGGCTTGAATCAAAACGCGTCGCGCCTCATTCTCCGCTTCCTCAAAAAGAGCTCGAATATCCCGTTGTGGCGTTTCACCATCCAACATCCGCTGAAAACCCTCCGCAAGAAGCATGCGGGGAAGAGCGGGAAGTGGAACAGCCTCCAGTGCACCAAGCACACGCTGGATAAGGCTCTCCTGATGAAGAAAAGCATGCCGGTAAAGAGCCGCAGCAGATCCTGCGCCCTGTACACGCATTGGAATCACATGGCGCAAGAAACTTCGCTCCACTTCTTGCAGTGCACCATCCAACGAGGAAGAAGAAGCGGCAGCGGCCACCGCAGTAGGAGTGGAATAAATGGCACTTGAAGAAAAAGATGCAGACAAGCGGGGCGATGCCCTCATCACCGCACAACAATACTACCACCTCTTCTTGATTGATTTCTCCCCTCCGTCCTCTGTGTTTCTTTGGGTCCTCCACCCTTTTATTTCCTTCACTGTGTCAAGACAAGAGAAAAGACAAAAAAGGGGAGCCATCATCGATTGAAGAAAATTTTGCGCCCTCCTTTTCAGGAAAAAAACGCAGAAAATCCAAGAAATCTGTCCTTTCCCTCCATCTATCTCTCCCTCAATGAAACAGTTGGAACGTTGGTGGTGGTGGTGGTTAGGAGGCTAAGAGACTTCATGAATTGATTCCCCCCATACATATATGTGTAAATATATATGGTCCAAAGCCGCCGCAGCCACCGTCTCCTCTCACATATTTACTTTTCTACTTTTCCGTTTTTACCTTATCCATCTTTGTTTAAACGTGTTTGTGTATTGGAGCCGCATTAAATCAGCAGAGCCCGATTTTTGCACCACCATGAGACTCAGAAAGATAATTAACGGATGTCACTTATTTTCATTTTCTTTTTCTCTCTCCCAGTGTTTTTTGTTTGTTTGTGTTTCCATTACTTTTGTTCTGATTCCCTCCCTCGTTGTGGCTGTGCGTCAAAGTCACTAACCGCCACGCTTCGTGACACGCTTGTTAACCTTGCGGCCCCTGCCCTTTACTTTGCGCGGGCCATGCTTGACATATCCGGGCACCTTTGCCGCTGGATCCATTGGCTTGTAGTTGCGGTTAAAGCGTGCTTTATTGAACGCTTTCACAGTCGCCTTCTTCCGTGCTCGCGCGGGCAGATCCTTCGCATTCAATCCACGTCCACCGCTGCCCTTTACACCTGTAAGCAACGCACGGTCCTTTGCCTTGCGTTCCTGATCCGATTCTTTACCATTATCATCATCGTCACCGCTGTCGTCGTTATCAAATCGCATCCTCACTTGCTCAGACACACCTGCAGAACGCCGCGTCACAAGGTTGCCAACAACACGAAAATGTTCAGGGTGCTGCATAAGAAATTCCATGAGACCTACACCAAGAGCACCTTCAAAGCGAGCATTGAAATGGTTCCATTTACCAATAAGATTGCCGACGTCACCAATGTACATGGGCCGGGGATTTCTTGGCATTGCCATAAGAATCTCCTCCACAGCTTGACGTTGCAACCGTTCCACATCACGTTGCCGTTTCCCCACAAGTGGAAGCGTCAACCACGAAAGAAAGAGTGGCTCCTCGAAAACGGAAGTTCGCACCGGAAAAGAACGAAGAATTTCCGTGCGGCTCGGGGGTTTATTCGACACCTTTCGGCTTGAAAGCCTTGCCGTCTCCCTCCTCTTTGATTCAGCGCAAGATGTGTCCTCCTTTTGCAGCAGAAAACAATTCGAAAGAAAACTACGGAGAGGTCCCACTTCTGGCTCAAGTGTCAAAGACCATAGGGTGCGTCTCTCTAACTCCTCCACAGCGAGAGAATACCCAGCCACTGCGTCGTAGATAAAGTGCATCAGGACCACAAGATAATTGGCAAATGCTGAACTAAGCTTAGATCCGTAACGATTCCGTAACCGTTGCACCGCATCCTCACGTTTTCTATCTGCCAACTTCAATGCTTCAAGCCCCGGTACAACTTTATCCACGCCCCAAGCCGCACCAAAGGCGTCTACAGTCCCAGGTGGGGCATGTTCGTAGAGGTAACAAATGGTGGCCTGTAGCTGAAGGTTGGGAAGCGTCTCGTAGTAGTTCAAAAACTTTCTCTTCTCTATGGCAGAAGGTTGAGTGAGAAATTCACTTAAATCACCATTCCCAGTGGCGTCAGTGGTGACGGCATCTCCCCTCTTCTTTGTCGCCACTTTTCCTTCCTCTGCTTCCTTGATGGGTGGGAATAGGCGAACCACCTTTGTCACTGCACGGAGGGTCATTTCCTTTAGTGTGCCTCCCGGCGGACCAGCGAACCGCGCGGAGTGGTCCACAAGATAACGTGCGGCGTACGCCAGCATGTGATGGGCGTGAGTGACGCTTGCAGCACCCAGCGTCGACAAGAAGGTGCTTAAAAAAACCTCTTCAAACATGCCCCGACTTGCACTGTACAGGCGCACAAGATGCTGAAGAGCCCCTGAAAGGTCACCACGTGAAAGTGAGGTTGACACATCATTATCAAAACGAAGCAACTTCAATTTGGGTGTGGTATCCGCTGCTTCCTTGTCGCCAGTGGCTGAGAAAGCCTCCGTTGGAGTTGAAAAAAAATCAACCTGATGAAGTAGGGCAGCAGGAGGGCTCAGCGGCGGTGAGACATGATAAACAATTTCCTCCTCCAAACACCAATTGTCCTCCGTTGAATCCGAACCAGCGGTGCGACCAACAAAAAAGACAGCACGTAAGTGCACAGCCTGAAGGTCGCACGCATCTACAACACCTGGCAGCGTCACAAGAAGACTTTCTGCTCTCGGCAGCCACACGGCCACGGATCCGTCGGCCACACACCGAACAATCTCCTGTGTCGTGATAATAACCCGTCGTTCGTCGGAAGTGTGCTTCAATAGGTTAGCTCCCACAGCTTCGCTCGGTGCACTCACAACAAGACGCATAACACCCGCAAGACCAGCACAACGTGCTGCCCAGGCCATGGCATGCGCTGCCAATGGACTGCTTGTGACAACTAGCACGCTAAACGGTGCGACGCCTTCCCCCTGAGAAAAAGCAGCGGCAATATGGTGCGACGCTGCAACAGCTGCTGACCAGAATGCGATGCGACGATCTGCCGATGGACATCCGACTACTGCACGGGGAATGTCGGGGGGTAACGGGGGTGTCACCTCGGCCGTAGCAGGGCTCCCCCTTGGCGGCGGAAGCCAAGGCACGGCACCTGGCCGCTTCGTCTTCACTCCCACCTCCTTTTCCAGTTTCCGCCGTTTTTTGATGGATCCACCGGCTTCCTTCGTAACCCCCGTCAACCGCTTTTGGCGGTCCCCAGCTGCCTCGACCGAAGCGGGTCCTGGCGGCTGTTTGGCCCGAACAACGCCTTTTTTATGGAATGTGTTGCGGTGATTCCGCCAATTCTTCGCAAAGCACTCCTGACCGCAAAAAAAGCCACGGTCAGTGGCAATCTCCGCCTGGCAAAGTGGACACTGAAAAGAGAATGCAGGATTGCCGCAGCCGTCACAGAGTTTCTCTCCAGGTGACATGTCTATCACTACCTTTCCCTCCCTTCTTTTTTTTTCTTTTTAATATCTCGTTTCCCTCCTTACCTTATTCGTCGACGCTGCACACCTCCCTCAGCGTGTGGAAACAACAACAAAAAACCCCATAAAATCCCGCAAATGCGCACGCAGAAAAAAAAAAAAAAAAGACACTTTTTCTTCAAATTTCACGTTATTATTACCCTTGAGCGGTTTATTCCTGGCAAATTGTAGCAGCTGTACGGCAAAACAGGGGGCTGAACACTCCAATAATCCCCCACCACTTCCCGCCTCTAAACGCCCGAGTAGTAAACGGACTTTGTATTGCAAATCAAACCAGAATTGCAAAAGTGAAATAAAAGTTTCCACATTTCTTGGCTTGCCACAAAATTATGGACAATTGACAAATGTATATTTATGAAAAAAACGCATTGTACGTGATAGTGCAAGCGTGTGTGTGTGTGTGTCTGTGTGTGTCTCCTTCTCTGGGTGTGCATCTGGAAATATACATGTACTTATAGCTGTATATAACTTTTCAACGCCACGGTTTCGGTTTCGGTTTCGGGCTCCACGGGGAACAAGAAAAGTTCATGCAGGAAGTACCTGGAGACAAAGTCAACCCACGACCACTAATGTTCCCACCATCGCTGCGTCGATACGGATGTTGGGAATGCTGACGACATGGAGTTGTCGCTGCTCTCCGAGAGGACTCCCGCAGTGTCGGACCATGACGCAGGGAAGCAAGAAAACGCTTACGTCCCGCCACCTCACGGTCAAGTTTATAAAAAGCATCAACATACGAAGGCGTAATCGACCTCAATCTTCTAGTGGTAGATACCCTGTCAGCATTCGTAGCAGTTATTCTATGCTGTGGTGAGACAAATTTCCGCCCAACTATTCCACAAAGATTCTCCAGTGTCGTGGGATCTTCAAAAAACTCCTGGTTTTCCTTCTCTGCTGTTGGGGTGCCATTCGCGTGGCACGAAATTGAACTTCTTGCACGTGAAGGACTGCGGCTTGTAGATCCCTCCGCCATGAATCGACAAGCCGCATCTCTTCTTCGAACCGAGGAGGAGATGGTGGTAGTGACGGGTGCTCGGCAACAAACGGCATTTGTCATCTCGTAGGCTTTGTTTCCCAAAGCATCATAGCCAAATGGCCTACGCGGCATCTCGACATCTCCCCATACACCTGGACCTTCTTCGAAAGGGATACGTATCAAGTGAACTAAAGTGTTTTCTTTCCAGCTTCGTTCATTCCCTGATCGCAGGCTATAATTAGATGTCACGCTACGGCTACGTCCTTGCGAAGGACGAAGCCTTGTTGGCCATTCAAGTCCTTCGTGTTGTCTCCGCCACGACATCGTGGGACGCATGTAATTAAGCGGAGGGTAGTAGGCACCCACAGTGTTTCTCCTTGTTTCCTGAAAAGCATTGGCTTGTACCACAATGGGAGACATATAAGACTCACCACCACAGTCTTCTTCGTCATTTATGCAATTATCGCCATTAGCATCCCCATCAGATAATTCATTCAACCCCGTAGTTGCGCTCACGCTGTGACTGCATGAAGATGGAGAGGAAACAGTGGTTATTTCCACAGCCGTGAGAGCGGGATTTTCCTTTACCATTCGAACATCCGTTTCGTAAGGATCTACGCTCGCAGCTGCCGTGTTCTCTAACATGGTGGAGAGAGAATATTCAGGAAACGTGTCACCCTCACGCTGTGCAGTTCCCGTAGAAAAATTACCCTTACTCCTTTCTTGCAGTTCTACAGCCTTCTCGGTCGGGTGAACCGTTTTGGGACTATGAGAGGATGTTGAATTATTTTCAACAAGAAATGCTTCCTCATCCCCATGTGTTGCGTGTTCATCCACCCCTACTGCAGTGTGAAAAGTGTCGTCAATGCTCTCAATTTTTTCAAATGTTTCATCACCGTCTCCCATTTCCTTTACATACCCTTGACGACTATTCTCTCGCACGACAGCTTCTCGTTGACAGGATGATGCGGATGATGAACAATGCGTGCTCACAGCTCTATTGAATGATTCATTCATCGACCCTGTCTTTGCTTTCGAAGGCGCTACTTCTTCAATTCTAATTTTCGCAGAGATCCGATGCGGCGCTCGATCAAAGATAACATCGTCGCTGTAAGGGCGTCTAGTAGGTGGGGTCAATTGGGTTCCGCACGACACCATTCTTTGTCGACCCCTGCCTTTTTGAGGTAAAGGGGACGGACTGGCATCGTACCGTGCTCCATTGCGAGATCTACAGCATTTCAAGGAGCACGGAACGATGTGCCTGTTCATTGGTGTCGCATGACTTTCCATTCCGCTTCGTGAGGTGTCAAGTGAACACATATTGACCGAAACAGCAACGTCACGGCGCAACGCCTTAGAAATCGAATTAGATGACACTGATTTCTGCAACTCCGATGAATCAACAGGGAAATCCAATACTTCTATGGACGCATCGACATCTCCTCCATGCACTCGAACGGGAACGTCAACACATGCATCGACACTTTTTTTTTCACCCCTATCACCCTTTTCCTCCGCAGCGGAATTAATCTGAAGAGAAGATGTACCCGAGTGCAAAGTAGCACTGGGGCAATAAACAGTCTGTGGCTGCGGCGATGATACTGTCTGCGGCTTCCTATTTTCACCTATTGAAGTGTTTTGTAAAGAATGAGATCCACCGCCCACAACAACTGTGGCAGAGCCTGTCGTCGTATTATTCGTCGTGGTGGGTAAAGTGTTTGATGTCGAGCTCCACTGGAAAAACTCGCGTTCCACTTGTGCAGCCTGTTCCCCACTCCTCAAACAGAATGCATCTCGGGCAGTGTCGTGTTCCCCAGTGTCAATAGCAAAAAGATGAGCACCACCGCACTTGACAGATTGCACGGTTGAGGATGTTTTTACATTTGCTATCGTGACCTCTAGTGGCGTTGCAGAAGAAGCCTCCACGTGGCTGAGACACGAGTTTTCGTCGTTCCCACCCATTATGGAGCTTAACTCAATCGACGCATTCACAGCCAATTCCTCCTTCCTCCTGTGCGTGAAGAGTGGCATATCCAAATGACACAATTTATGATTTCCGTATTCAACCTCAAAACATCGGTACAAAATTCCTCTCTGCCGGAGCTCTTCCGTCCACAACGCTTCTCGACCCCGCATCTCCTGGATTGCGGTGGTTTCCATCTCTTCACTTACTTCCTGCAGAAAGCGTCGCTGGCTGCACATGTTCAGCTCCAAAAGTGCTGCCAAACCCAAATGAAATTGCTGTGTCAAACGATGATATTCCTGGGACTCTGTTTGCTGAATAAGCATGAGGCGGATGCGAGTTTCTTCTTCTACCACCGTTGCCACATGTCGGGCATAAACACGAGCACTCCGAATATTTTGCTGAAGCTCACAATTATGTCGAATACATTGTAGGCGATGAAATGCATTAGTTGCCTCCGTCACGATGCTCTGCCAGTGGCATGCCTCCTGTAAGTAAATAAAAGAAGGCTGCAGTGCCGTCTCAAAAAGACGATGATAAATTAAAAGGAAATGAAACGCTTCACCCTCCACTTCTACCACTCGTTGTCTAGATCTTATCTCTGCCGAAAGCAGACGGAGAATTTGCCCCTCAACACGGCGCATGGCATGGTGGATATTCTTCATACTTTCACCAACTTCTAGAAGAATGGTAGGCGCCGCACATGAAAAAAAATTATTTTCACAGATGGAACGTGAAGAAATATACCCCTTCGCAGTTAACTCTTTCCCCTTTCCTCGATACTGTTGCACGTTAGGGCTGCCACCTGTAGAAGAAGGCGTTGAGTACTCCCGAGCATTTATATTGGCACCAGAAGCCGCACTACGCCATCTGGATGACCTTGATGAAGAAGAGCCGGATCCTTCTCGCATCAAAGCATATGGCAGTGGACCAGGCACCTCTAAACCAGTCGTCACTTTCTTTCCTTCCTTCTTCGCCACATTCTCGCTTGTTCGCCTTGTTGTTTCCGCCTCTGAAGAAGAGGATGCCACTTTGCGACTACGTGAAAGAGAAGATGACGCTGTCTCATCCTGTGCGAGAATCAAAAAACGTCGAAAGGTATAATTCACGAGTATCCCACGTGTGGCGTGCACGTATTTATTAATGATTTTACGACGCTGCTTATCTTCGCATTCCATCAGTACCAGCGTTTTCTTCTGTATTTCCAAGACATGAAATGCCCTCATGATATCGGTCTTTGCCGGAATTGCTGACCGAGTTCGACGCTTCGCCACCGTGTCAGAGGGTCTTGCGGAAGGAACAAGGGAACCGCGCAAGGCCCGAGACGATCGAGCGTTATCCCTTGCCTTACCGGCAACTCGAGTCATCATGCCGGATGGCACCGGACCAAAGCAAGGAACCGGTTGTGATGTCGCCCTTTTATTGCTGTTTCCATTATCTTCTTCTGATGTAGAGCAGTCCTCATTTCCAAGTGCCAGCGAAGACACAGCCCTGCTATTGGGTAGGGGAGACATCCAGTTCCGCTGAGGGCTTATTCGAGTGTTAATAAGGGGCATTTGCGCCGCAAAAGTGGAAGTATCAGTGGAAGAATCGCTTTTGTCGTCGCGAGGCAGGGAAAACTGAAGAGAAGTCGGCGAAATACGACATTTATCACTAGCTGAATGCACATCGCCTCCTTGTACAAAGGGCGATTGTCGTTGAAGTTCAGCCTCCAAGAACGGCGTAGATGCAGCAACGCCATATGGGGGTGTCGAGCTCCCTTGAACACCGCATAAATGACCTACAGAAGAGTCCTGCATCTGTCGCTGTGCTTCATTTTGGTAGACCAGGAGATGCTGAAGGGGACTTGTTACCCTGCGGCGGGGAGGGGCAGCAGGGAGGATATCCTTCATCTCCACACGATCATTGTCACCACCTGTTCTCAGCCGTATTTTTGAAGCATCAGTAATCACGGTGGCAGGAATGAGCTCCTTCTCATCAGGACGCTCCACACCCACGCCGCCCTTGCTCGGCGGGGATGGTCGTGGTGAGCATAGCACAAGAGTACTACGGCGCCTACAAAAAACCGGTGGCGTTGATTTTGTGACGCGGCGTTGATCACGGCCTTCTGCCACGCCCACTCCTGCTGAAAGTGGCCAAAGCGATCGCGGTGAAATTAACGAAATTCTTGCATCGCCTTTGTTCAAGTCGGTCCCTTCACAAGCATCCGCACCCCGTCCTTCCTTCGTACAACGACTACTCCTGTCAATTGCAGTGGCAGGGCCACATTGCGGATCCGCCGCATGCAAGCGGCTTTCACCAACATCCGCATTTTCGTCCTCCGCCTCATTGCGACTCGGTGTGAGCAAAGGTACACGCAACATCACCGGCCGCGGGTTCAGAGAAGAGTGCACTGCAGTGTTGTAAAGAGGCATCGAAGTGGATGCTCGGGTTGTTGGCGCCCGGGAGCCATTTCCACTCTTGGAGGACATCCTCCCTCCCACTCCCCCTCAATTCTCTCTCTATTGTTGCCCTCCGTTTCCCCTTCCTCCTTTTGCGCCCACTATCTTCCTGCGGAGACAGCAAACACCAACCAAAAAATAAAACATGACATTAAGGGCAACAATATTATCAACCGTATAATTTGCACAACAATCGAGAAGGAAAAAGCTTTATTACACCTGATGGTTCCTCTCCCTCCCTCCCTCAGGCACACACACAAACACACACATACAAACCTTCGTAGGGAATTAAGAAAGTCGTGTGTTCATGACTCACACCAGACCAGAACGTCAACTCTGCCATTTGCCAACTCCACTTCCCACTCAGCGGCTTTTTCTCCATTGCACTGCAACGAGACGCGCCACTGTTCTGTTCGGGGCAGGCTTGGGACATTTTCTCCTCCCTGTAGTTCTTGCTCTTCCGCCAACAATTCAAAAAGAGAGACGGGTCTCCCCGATGGACGAAGCGTCGCGTTCTCATTTGTCATGTATTCTAGGCCATTTACCTCCAGTAACATGTCCTCTGGGCTTCGATAAATACAAGTATTGGGACGCACCATCACACTCTCATGCTCCGTTGCCCGTGTTGATCCCCGCTGTAGCAGAATCCGCGGCGGATCTACGGCCTCCACGTACCGTTGCAAAATACCATACAGCGAAGTTCCACTGGCAACAACGCCAAGAGCACGTGAACTCGCGGGATGCGTATTAAAGTTGCCGCGGGACCACCCAAGTCGATCATCCAACTCCGCAATGCTGGTACCATCCTGAGGGCGCTGTCGCAGAAGGGGACAAACGTATTCTTCCACTAAAGCGGCAAGTCCATCAGGTGCGGGGGCGCATTTCAACGCAATACGCAGAAGTGGTGTCGCACCCTGCAAACCAGTATTCCACTGAAAAAACAACGGAAAACGTCGAATGGCGGTTTCTGCATATTGCATCCACATGTCATCGCCACTGCTGTCAGTTTTCTTGTTCCCACGCATGTATCGAATGAGACATGTCGGCTTGACTAATAAGTACGGCCGAATCTCCGTCAAGACTTTATGCGGTTTTTGCTCATCCTTCTCTTCTCGTCTCACATTTTCTAAAATTTCCCACAGCGCCGCATCGTCCTCCGCGGATGGGACAACAGTACACTCATTCTTTGCCAGAAGATATCCTTCTCGACAAGAGCGTCCCACACGCCGTAGAAGCGTGGGAAGATCACCAAACCGGGGGGCAAACCACACACCCCACGATAGACCCTCGGCAACAAGTCGTAGCGGGATGTTCACGTCAGTTGGGAATAGGCGTGATATCAGACGGGCATAAAGAAGCCAAGCCCCTACATGGCCACGATACGCTGTCACCACCATATCCTCCATCTGCCCGCTGGTATCAACAAACACATCAAAAAAAAGGCCATCAAATGCCTCTAAAAACGATGGGAGGACGCCAAGCGTTGCTGCCACAGATCCCCAGCGCACACGGCGAATAAGGTTCTGAAGCCGCATTCCAGAAGGAACAGAAACAAGAGGCAAAATAAGCCCAAACACCGCATGTATTGTAGCCTCAGCAAAACGGAACAGAGCGTCTGGATGCTGTCCTTTTAATGCACGGGAAAGCTGCGAATCAAATGTTAATTTCTGTAATGGAGTTACGGGCGTCGGCAGCGGCGGTGGGGGTGGAGGCAACGTTGAGGGCATCGGATCTACTGGAGACGGTGGCACAGCACATTGAGACAAATCTGCCATTTTCCCACGTCCGAGATAAATGGACTGCGCCTTCTCATCCATGACAAATGGCAAAGAACATTCACGCAGCATTTTAAAAAGATCTGCTCGATTTAACAAGAGCCGATCGGACTGTAACCAACGCTCCAAGAGAGCAATGGGCATAGATGCGTCAGAAATTCCGGCTGCGGTAGCCTCTTCACTACACCGGAAAAGGAAAGGACTAATCGCCTCCGCATAGAGCTGATATTTGCTTCCTTTTCTCTTCCTAGAGGCCTCAATCGCCTTCAGCGCGACGGATTCTCGTGAAGACAGAAAAACCCTCTCCTGCTGCAGAGAATGCCACGAGACAGGCTTCTCTGCCTCAAAGCCGGTCACAACATCATAACGGCGCAGAACTTCTAAAAAAGCGTCTGTAACCTCCATGTCCTTTTCAGGCAGAAGAACTGCACGCAAATCTTCAAATGTCACTCGTTTCTCAAGCAGGTGCCGCTTCCGCAGAAACAACACGGATCGTATGACAAAATCGACTTCCTGAAGAAACGATACAGTGGTATCAGAGGACTCATTTCTTCTGCCCAATACCCACGTTCTTGCCTCCGTGGCGTTAATAGTATTCGTCTCACCCAAACAAAGCTGGAGCTGCGCCACCGTCACCCCTTGGACCGTCCTTACAATAAAGTTAGAAGGGAACGAATTCAATGTCTTCAAGATGCTTTTCTTTTGAAGAAGGCTCGATATTGTGGACCAGGCAATAAGTGTCGATAGCTCATCTACAGAGATGCCTGCAGGACGTCGAACGAGACAAGACCTGATGGAATTCAACGTCTCCAACGCCAGTGATGCCTTGGCCTCATCGGACAACTGCAGCCTCCACTTGGGCAGAGGAAGTGCCTTTTGCCCTTGCACAGGAGATTGAGGCACACCCCAACAGCGCACAGCATCCGCAACCAACGCCATGGTATCGTCCATGGATGCGTGTAAAAAAAAATGTGGGAGATATTCATCTCGCCTTTTAATCCAATAACGAACACGCTCCTGCGCCGCGTCAATCATGGCTTCAGACGCCACATCCTTGCCTGCCGCACGGCTTGCTACAACATGTCGCAAAAATGAATCTACTCGCCGCCACCACCACCACTGAAACGTCAACAAACACGGTGAAACCCGCTGTGTCATGTCGCGATGCAAGCGGAAAAGACCACCTCCACATGGGAACAGTACCCGCTCACGAACCCCAAGAAGCAGAGCCTCATTCACCAAATCCACCATAAATCGGCACGTCGTGTCGTTCACTTTTGAGCAGGTTCCTCTTGACTGTTGCAGCAAAGAAAAGCACAACTGCGCCGAAACTTCTTCCTCGAAACGCGGACTGCAATTTGTTGGAGAAGTAGCTGAGGACGACGCAAGACGAGAAAACATCAGAGGAATGATAACACCGTGCAACATCTGAAAGAGTGCCTCCGTCTCCTTCTCACCTCTCTGTAAAGAGGTCACATTGATGGAATGCAAATTGATCGTGATAATGGGCTCACGATAAATCCTTCGAACTTGCAACTCTCCCCTGACTGCCTGTTCTTCGTGTGTGAGCGAGATCAAGCCAAGGCGCTGCAAGGACATCACACTTTCCTCCAACACGGCCTCCGTGTCGGTGGAGTTGTCACCACCGTGACTCTCGTCCGCTCCCTCCGCAAGATGGTGATGATAGCAACCACAGCAACGAGTAAACAACCGTCTCGCATCCTCCACGGTACAACAGGCCCCCGCAACAAAAGGCAGGAGATAATTTGCCTGCTGCAGATGCGGAGTACAGTAACGATTTCTCCCGATAAGAGATGGCGAAAAAAGACGCCCAAGCTGCACACTACCCGTCCTCATCGGTCCCCCACAACACTATTTTCGTAGTAGAGCCAATGGAAAAGGGGAAAAGGGGGCAACAAAGAAAAAAGAAAAAAAAATAGGTGTAAAAACAAATGAGCAAAAACGCTAGAAAGCAAAAAAAGAACATTGAGTCCACATTACACCTCTCTTTTTATTCCATTTTTGGCGCAGGCGGTGCCAAGGATTTCGTGCCGCCTCAACTGCCGTGTATTCCCATGCAATGCCTTCATTGTAAGGAACAAAGTGGAAAAAAACAGCGACACCAAAAAAAAAAAAATAATTGTTGTTGTTAAAAACAGATGATGAAGACATCACGTGGGCGCCATCACCATGGAACCCGCCTCCACCGCCAACCAGAGAGTTTGCAACAACTCTGCAAAGCGCTTGTCCGTAAAAGTCCCCGGCACCACAAAAAGCTCCACGCGTTGGCAGAATGCAAACACGCCAAGTACACCCAAGAAAGACTGCTCCACCGTCTTTCCCACTTGGCGTACAAACGCCGGATCCGCCTCCCTCTCGTCCAAATCCTCGATGGGGATTCTCAGCGCAAAACACAATTCCTCCAGCACAAGAACAGGCAGCACGCGTTGCAGTATGAGGACATCCTGTGACCGCTCACTTTGCTTCTGTATCCACTGTGCGCTACCAGGACGGTGTGGAACTGCCACAGGACACTGCATAACCGCCTCACCGTCCACAAGGGGCATCAATGCAAGGTCCGCAAGAAGTTCGCCCAAAATGGCACGTGGCTCGCCCTGAGAGGTTTCATTCGGCGAGCGTTTATATGCGCGTCGTGGTGGTTCTTCCTCTGCACGAGACCTGGATCCATCCTTTGTGTGTAATGTCATCAGCACAATTTCATCATCTTCAGTCAAATGAGGTACGAAATGGGTAAAGAGATGAGTCAAAAATGATAGCCATAATCGCAGTAAGCCAACTGGTTGCAACTGAAAGCCTAGTACCATACGATGTGCCAACTGGATAAGAACTCAAAAGATACCAATATCCCTTATCGTACAGAATGTAGCCTCCCGCCCTAAATAATCCATTGCACCTTCCCGCACATGCTGTTTCTGTTGCTCCCACTCTGCAGAAAGTCGCGAAAAGTTAAGCGACAAAGTGCGAAAAATGGAGATGAGCAACAACGCGCCACAGGGTGCAGGAAATTGCACAGGCGTCTCTAAACGCAATAAATCATCCATCACCTCCATTGTGGTCGTTGCCGCCTCGCCTTCAGACGCCAGCATCCGCAAAAAAGGATCGTCTGAAAGATCTCCACACAGAGCTGCCGCTGCATCCTCTGCTGGCTTAAGAACATCGGCATATTGCACAAAAATATGACTCACCTCCGTGAGAGCCTCTTCGGCTGAAAAAGAATCCCGTAAATTCGCCCAAATATAATTGTATAGAACCTGTCGAATTCGAATCCCACGAAGGCACCAAGGTAGCACAAGAAAACCTGATGCAAGGAGCATCATAATACACTGCTGGATCTCGTAGTATTGTTCCTCATCATCATGTTCAGCAAAGCCGCCGTGTCGTTCTGAACACAACATTGCCAGAATAGGTAGAAGTGTGTCGCTTAGAACATCGCACACATTCAGATTTGTCTTCCCAATACGTTCAAGAAAGATAAATACAGCATGCAACAAACACATCAGCAGTAAGGCATCTTCCCCAAGGGCCTGCACAACTTGAGTGTGAACATGATGTAAATGCCACTGCAGCAGCGACCTCTGAGTATCAGTCACGTTACTGCCATCGGACACAATAACAGTCAGCAAAGAACGCCGTATCGCCTCACGTTCCTTGTTGACAATAACAGCATACAGTTGACGCAACAAAAGAACAAGGGTGTCCTGTTCTACCAACGACAGAACGGCAAAGCAACTTGGATTATATGTTCTTAGAAAATATTCAGTGGCATATGATGAAAACCCGAATGACGGTGTCTCCTCTGCCGTGGGCACTGTTCTTGATCCTCCCTTTGTTTTGTCACCAACAGCGTCCGTTTCAAGCATGCGCGGACGCTTTGTACCGGAAAAGAATCTCAACTCTGCCGACACCAGCCGTTCCAAATGCTCCTCCGACAGCTCACGGTGCCGTCGGCGTATAGCAGAAATAATGGAATCCGTGGTTTCCACCGTGCCCGGCACCTCTTCAGTAGCCTCCTGTGCACGCACAAGTGACTGTACGAGACAAAACGCATTTCCCCATGCAGCAGCTACCAATTTACGCGCCCAAGACACTACTAACGAATTTGATATGAAAGCAGGTGGCAACGACTCCATTGCAATTTCCACTTCCATTGAAGCCCTCCAGAAAAAGGACTGTCGACACACAACATTATGCACCGTCACGGGGGAGTTACCCATGGCCACGCTGTCGGACGAGAGACGAACCGTGAGATATCCCCGCAAGTGTTCTTGCATTTTTCCAATAAACATACGTTGAGCCTCCAAGAAGAAAAGATTGTCCTGGGTATCGGAATTGGTATCCCTCTTAAGCAGAATAAGAGCACCCGTGTAAGCTGAAAGAAGAGCCATTAAAAATGTCCAAACAGATTCACGAAATGCCTTTTCCACATCATTCATTGTCCCGAAAAAAAAAGCAAACAAATCCTTTAATACAGATTTCGTTGAACCGTTTACTAGGCACTCCATTTCAGCTCGAGCGCTCCCAGTGAGTGCATCCTTTTCATCCTTGCAGGCGCCTCCCGCAAGGAGTTTTCTCACACACCGCAGCAGATTACTCAAATTATTTCGAATGATGGCGTCAACGCCAATACACAACCCCCTAAAGGATCCTGTAGACTTCAGCAACTCCTCTAGATCCTGCATGGCTCCTGGACAAAGAAGCTTTTTGTTATTTCCCATCCCATCATCATGACACGTCTCTTGTCCTTCATTCCCCATGACTGCTTCCCCACTATCCGATTGGATGCACACCAACTCCCTCGCAACCGCGTCGGTGATACTTTGAAGGAGAAGAAAACCAAAAACAGAATGACCCTCTTCCCGCCACCAACGGCGCAGTAATGGGATCAAAAACCTGCGACGCCAGTAATGAGACTTAGCAAGACGCGTGAAAAGTGTCCGAGCCTTCTTAAAGGATCCAATTTTAGGCAAGGGCAACGGAATCGGCGGAGACGCTCCAGGAGTTTCGCCCGTCTCTCTCGAAGATGTCCCCGATGATAAATAAAAACATAAGTCATTAAGATAGACGTCTTGAGCAAAAGAGTCATCTTCCGAAGAGGGATTCACGCTACGAAGAGACGAAATAACTCCCGCCTCACTGTTTCCATCCAGCGAGGTAGAAATGCCTTTTCGTGTCGGCCCTTCAGTTGCTTTTCTTCGTGTGACACCGAGAAGAACACCTACCAAGCAGTTTAGCAACGTTTCCGTCTCCGGAGGGCCTTGCAGTTTGGCTGAAAAATCGGTAATCTTCATTGTCTCTTAATGCGCGTTGTCGCTTTTTGCGTCACCGGCGCGGGTGTCAGATGAATGTGACGGGTGCAACGACAAACGCAACCCAGTAGAAATTCCCCCCTCCCCCAGCACACTGACTCGCTGGTTACTCAACCAAACACACACACAAAAAAAAAACACCCTCGGAACAATAAAATAATGTTGTGCCGCACAGCCCGCAGCGAGAACAAAAGGTAACGCGAAGGAATTCAAGGAAATGGAAGAAGATAGAAAAAAAAAAAGACTTAAAAAAAACAAAGGCAGAACACAACTACAAGGCAAGGCGGTTCAATATATATATATACATGTCAGTAAAAACCCAACAACAAAAGGAGGCACCCACCAGAAACCGCGCCTCACGGAATAAGTCTAGTAAAAGGGTCTCTACATGCCCTGTTCTCCATTATTCCCCACTCAAAACTACAGTGACCATCATGGAGCTCAATCGAAAAAGAGAGAAAGAGAAAGAGAAAAAAAAAACCCTCTATCCATATATATATATATATATATATATTATCTATACACTGGGTATCTCTGTTCTATATAAAAATAGATATTTCATTTTGCATGGTTTCACTTTTCCTTCGCCTTTTAAAATTATCGTCTCGATCCCTTTCTTTTCCCTTCTCCCAGGTTCCCCAATCGCCCAGGCTACTCACACGTTGTGAGCAACTGAAGTTCGTTCACATACTGCTGCAGCTCTTCCTCCTTCATTTCCTCTATAAGTAGCACCAGGTATCGCAAACATGTCTTTCCGTCTCCAATAACACGAATACAGTGTAAAATTTCACGTTTTTCTCGACAGGATTCACACGCAGTTACCACAGAAAGTGGATTTGCAGCGCAATCATCTTCCTCACCATAATCCTCCTCACCAGTGTGCCTCAACTCGTCGGGGGTGAAATTATAATACTCTACAACGTCAAGAGGAATCTCGGTATCCAAGAGCATTCCGCTTTCGGTAAGAATATCGACACAGCGCTTTCGCTCTTCTAACACCTCAGGAGGAATAAAAGAAGGCTTACCAGTAATTGCGGCCTTACTCCACCACCGCGAGTCTAGAATAGAAACAAGGGTTTCTAGAGCTTCCTGAACAGCCTCTGCGTCTTCACGGAGTTGATTTACCCATTTCTTCACGGCGCAACTCCTTGCATTGGAATGGAGAGAGCATGGTGAAAACAAAGGTGGTGGAGGAGAAAAAATAACAGGCTCATTCGCTGCTTTTACGCCATGTAATGGAGTCGGGGAAGATGATAAAATAGGTTTGTTGTCTTTCTGCGACTGAAGAGACGAGTACACCCTATGCGCCTTAACAGGTGAGCACTCAGCAGATGGAGACAAAAGCATAGGTCGCCCCAAATCACTTTTCACCAAACGAGGCCTACCCTTTGGCTCCCCGGAAACCTTCCCGTCGGCAAGAAAACGAGAATCCAGCATTTCCATATCAGGTAGGATTTCCGTGACATTTATTGAAGCAGCCTGGCATTCATCGTGATTCTTACGAATAGGTGAGATATACACTTCTTTTTCCTCAGATTTAGTGTAAGAAATATCCGGAGTCTTTGGACTCGGCGATATACGTTGAGGTGTATCTCCAAATGGTGCACTGCGGCGGATCCGACACTCACGGAGACGCAGCCACTGTTCATGATCCAGCGTCGCATCGCGGTGCACTGCTGGCATCTTTTTTTCGAGTGGAATTGTTCGATGCTTCTCGATGTTTTTTTCACTAGCAACTTCCACGGGGAAAAGCCCTTGGGTAAATTCAGGGGCCTTCTGATTGCGGTCACCAATAAAAAGGTGGGGCCCGCTCCCCTTTCCAGAGCTCTCACGTTGTGCAGACGTGTCGTTAGAGAGCCCTTCAGATTCATTGTTCCCATCCCTGGATTCACCACTACCAGGTAAGTTGTCATAAACATGCGAAACCTGTATGTTGGAAAGTCGCTCCTCAAGCATCGATTCCAGGTACTTCCTTGACTCTTGGGCAAGACGCTTTAGCAGCTCCTTTCGAAGAGGCTCCCCATCCGCGAGGTATGCCGGACGCCGCTGTTTTTTCCCCTTTTTGTCATTTGCTGCTCCTCGTGCTTGCAACGCCTTTGCCGTGCGCACAGCCCGTGCAGCGTCACTGTATCCAGATCCCGCTCCGACTGCAGTACCACGCGTCAGCAGATGCATGTAATTGGCACACTGTGTTACGTTCGTCGCTTTCCCATCCTCTGCAGAGATCAAAGAAACGTTTATACCACCGATACTATCCCCGTGAGCATATGGTATACGAATAGCGCTGCACTCTTGTTGTGCCTTTGCCGCAAATCGTGAAAAAGTAAGGCGCTCACCATCAATAGAAAGCAGCGACGGGCAGAGATTACGCAACACAGGACGATAACTACTTTTTATACATTTCACCACTGGGTTGCCACGCAGCAGCAAGTGTCGCAGTCCTCTTGCCAGTGATAGAGGGCGGATGGAAACCTGCGTTTTAAGTCTATTATGCGCCAAGTCAAGCGTCTCCAGCAGAAGCAAATGTGCAATGCCCTCAACAAAGGCGATTTCGTTGTAGGCAAGAAAAAGATGAGATAAAGCGAGGTTTCGCTCCAACCCACGAATAGACTGTAAGCGGTTTCTACGTGCATTCAGAAGTGTAAGCATTCTGCACTGCCCCACACCCGTAAGCTCTCGTAACTCATTCTCACTCACATCCAGACGCAAAAGCGACGGTGGTAAAACTTTTAATGACTCCAGACAGTTTTTGCGAATGCAAAGAACTGTCAAAGAGTGAAAAGAAGCCGTTGATTTAACCCCTGCCCGAAGAAATGGCGTCTGCTTGGGCGGAAACGCGCACGACACCGCCTCGCCAGACGACGCCACAACGCTCCAGATATCGTCGGTGCCGTAAAGCGCCTGCAAACGACCCGTGGGCACCGCATTCGAAAGATCCAGCACAACCGTCAAGAGAGGGCTGAGGTTCGCCGTCACGTCGAGGGGCTCTCCGCAATCGCCCCCGCGAGGAGGAGCCTCTTCCTCCCTCTTCTCGCCCTTCCCCGCGCCAGCCGAATGCCGCCGACCACTCACCTCCATTCGGCGGCTCCGTTCCTCAGGTGCGGGGCCACTCGCCGAGTTCGGCGCCCGCGCAGCGACTTCGACCGTTGCCACGTCATGCGGGGCCTCGCCCGTGCTTTGGCGGCTCCGCGGACGACCCCGCCCGCCCAGCTCGCTCCCCACCGCGGTGGAGGAAGCAGCCCCGCTCGCAAACAGCGCGGAACGACGCTTCCGCAGCGCCTCCGCATCCAAACCGCGGCGCCACCCGCCCGCCGTGGAGGCAGAAGAGGCGCTTTCCCTGAGCGACGCCGCGGCAGCCACCCCAGCCGTCCCCGCAGTCGGAGGCAGCCGAAGAGCGCAGGGGGCGGAGGACAGCTCGCGGGCCTCCTCTATGCGCTGAATGGCCGCCGGCGTCATCGCATTGCCCCTCGCATCAAGCAGCACCACGGGAGGCGCGCAGCGAGAAACCAGCAGCGATACATGCGCCGAGAACCGGTCCGTCAGGCCATTGTCATTGAGCAAAACCGTCCAGCGACGCACACCGTGGGACTTCACCATCTGCGGCGAGCCGAGCTTCAGCAGGGCCTCCGCCACTGCAATCGCCCCCTTGTCGCCGAGACCCGCTCCAGCCAAAGAAAAAATTGCCGAGGCCACCGTCCCAACTTCCTCCCTCCCGTCGCCACCGCGCTCGACCAGCACCCGTCGCATGATGGAGCGGACGCGCTCGTCGCCATGCGCCTCTCCCTGCCGACGAAGCCCCGCAAGCAGCAAATCTGCGAATGCTGTTTCGAAGTCTGCCGGTTGTTCTCGGCCCATTGCGGGTTTCTGCGCAACGCTCGCCAAGGTTTGCGCACCAGGCCCTCGCCCTCGCAGCTACAAGATCCAACGGAAGGGTGGCAATTTTCTCGTCCAAATCGCAGCAAGGGCGCGCAGCACACGAAAGGGATGGCCACTAAAAAGACACACAAAAGCACACACACACACACACACACACACACACACAAGATTTGGGTGCTCAACGCGCGTGCCAAATTAACCTTGTCAAAAAAAAGGGAAAAGAAGCAGTGCCAGCAGAAGCGAATTGCGCAGAAGAAAAAAAAAGCTTACTCTAATAAAAAATATGCTCATTTTCGTAAAAGGCCCCTTGCCCTTCTTTATTTAAATGATGAGCAGCACTTTTACCCACAGTATCGTTTTCTCACGGCGCCAAAATATATATAATAAAATGAAAACGAGTGAGCCAAAAGGACGCAAGGGTTAAACGACGCGGCAACCACACCTTTTTGCATCCGAGAGTCTCAGGCTACAAGTTTACCCTGCACAAGAAGGGCGTAAAGTTGTTTATGTGTGTGTTCCCCTGCTATCTGGATGGTCTCGGCGGTTATTTGTAGCAGCAGCCGGCGCCGCATGAGTGCACTTCGTTTTTCGTACAAGGCATCAAACAGGTAAGGAACTACAGGGTGATTTCTTAGCCCCAATCGCACTATGTTGCTGGCCAGCTGGACAATGAGCATGAGGTCAGTCTGCCAAGCACCGCAGTTCTTTTCCTCCCCAACACCTTCTGCCCCCACAATTCCCAGCAGTGCGTCGGCGCATTGCTTTGCAAGAGCGCGATGCCGCAAGGGGGCTGTCCGAAGAGAAGCAGATAAAAGAATATTAATGTCTTGAGCCTGTTGTATCTTCACACCATCGTGAACCATTTCCTTCGTATCCAGAGATTTTCTGGCACACTCTAAAAGAAGATTGGTGGCCTGCTCAACCTTCTCTGCGTCTATGTGAGAAAACAGCTTAAGGATACTGATGCAGTGATTTAACTGTAAAAGAAGTTGCTTTCCTTCTGAAAGAGCAACTATGCGTTCAAGAAACGTTGTAATGATACCTTCTTCCAGGTCAACATGGGCAACAGCAAAGGCCTCCGCGAGAGTTGCCAACACATTGCCATCACATTTGTTGCTAATTTCCTTGAATCGCCGCGATAAAGCCGTAAACAAGACGCGGGAGCGCACGCCGCAACGAACAAATAAACGTGTCAGTTCTGCAAATGCACTGGGAGAAGTCTGTGGAAAAAGCACGGACGCAGCATGTTCTGTCATGCATCTCAAAATGTTGTATTCGGTTGAACTCCTCCTTGCAATCAGTTCAAGCACCGCCATCATCGTCGACAGCGACAGGGCGGTGTGGTGCGACGCCATGTTCTGCAGCAAAAGATCACTGGTGGGGTCGTTTGGAAAAGCTTCGGTAAGGCATTGGAGTACAACCACGGCGTTGCTTGAAACAGAAGGAAGCGAGGCGGGATCATTTTGCAGCAAGTGACGCACAAGCCCAATAAATACCGGCTGCGCGGCTGTAATACATGCCGTCTGAATGTTTTTATCCCATGAGGCGTTCACTCCACACCGAACAAGACGCACCGCAAGGGGCAATGAAAATTTTAACTTGACGTCCGCCACACGTGCAAGGAGCACGCCAAATAAATATTGATGACTCACTCGTGCTGCCGCATAACTCTCTAGACATTCAACAACCTCCTTGGGGCCCAAAAGGGGGCGGACCTGAATGGTCCTAAGAATGTACGCTTTCATGACACGGTCGTTTAGTTCACCGTAACGATCCTCCTCCAGCTGTGAATACCCCTGCAATACGAGAGGAAGATCCGAAGCTGAGCAGTGCTGACGAACTCGTAACACTTCTTCCGCAAGAGAGAATGGAAGATCTTGAAGAAACTTCAAGTCATCTTCAGGAAGAGTGCCGTTTAGTTGTTGCAGCCTTGTAGTAATGCGTACAAGAATGCCAACTTCTCCCGGTGTTAAACGATGTCCGGAATAAATAATGCGTCGCAGGATTGCTGCATGGGCCAACCGAGTTGTGTCCTCCAATTCACAAAGAACCTGCAAAGATGAAATTGTCTCTGGTACAGACAACGATGAATTTGTTGATACTGCCTCTTCCGTGAGGCGATTTCGTAGTTCAACAACGGCATCGCTATCGGATGGCACATTAAACGTAACAAAAGAGCACAATACGGCTGACACCTCGGCTGGAAGCAACAACGGTCCCAATGCCTGCACCAAAGAGAGATACCGCGCCGTCAGTTTGTCCTGTCGGAGTTGACACACAGCTGCAGCAGAGACGAGCAAACGCGTCGCCGTCTTACTAGAGTACCGCCTTTGATCCTCTGTACGGGCCAACTGAAGCTGCTTCGGTGCCGCCACCACCACAGCAGCAGCGAGTTGATCCAACAGTTGGCTAGAAAGGTGATGAATGGTGTGTGGTACGCACATCACCACTGTGATTTCGCTCAGTGCGTCAAGATCAAGGGTTTCATTGCACTGAACATCCCCGTTATTTTGTTCTTGCAGTACGCGCGTCAGTGTGGGGTCCAATACGTCTGTGCGGAATGCCCTTAACTCGGCTGGTTCCGCCTCCACAGTGTACTCGGAAACAAGTCGGAAAAGGAGACTCACAAGTGAAAGCACCTGATAACGCTCTTGGGCCACCACAATAGTCCCACCGCGACGAACAACGGCGGCAATCGGCTTCAAGTGGACGGCAACAACGTCATTGAGAAAAATACTACAATGTCGCAATCCAGGCGATTCGGGATGACGCGCAACACCAAACTCTCGCTGTTTGGCTGTCAAATATGAAACAAGGATATTCATTCGTATGACCGTCTCTGATAGCGAGGCAAGATGGGTGTCAGAGCCGCCGGATGTTAGTCCCTTTACAACCATGGTATGTAATCCAACGAGCTGTTTAGCCGTCGTCGCATTCATACCGCATGCGGCCACATACACGGTGAAGTGTAAAACCAGCTGTAGCAGTTGCGCCGCTTCCTGTTCCTCCGCGTCACTCATAACGCTGGTACGTTTTGTTTTCGCCAATCGTCTTTGCACAGCCTCCACAACACGTGGAACAAAAAAAGCTGTCACTTCCGACAAGGATTGTTCGACCTCAGTAGATGTCGTCATGCTCGATTTTTGCTGGTGCCGATCATGTTGACACCGCCCAGCGGTGCGGAAGCGCTCAACAAATCCGTCAATCAACAGTGAGAGCCCATCAACAAGGTACTTATACGATCCTTCCCACTCCAGTAGCGTGAGCAGCCGCACAAGCTGTGAGCTGAGCTTCTTCTCTTCTCCCCGCACAAGAAGCTCCACGGCAGTCCCAAAGGCCAAATGAAAAATAACTTCAAGGGGCACAAGACCATCCTTTTTCCCGCTCGTGTTTTTCTCTGCAGGCGAAAAATTTTCCAACAACTCAGCAAGCGGCCTCGGCCCCTCAATGCAATCTGTTGGTGTCACACCTGCGCGGTTCTCTGCTCTAATACGCGCTTCGATAAGCGCTGCGACCTCCGTAGTAAGCAACATGGAGAGCCGCGCAGGCAATGGGGAAAGGGCAAATGACCGTGAGAAGAGGGCAGCGGCTTGTAACAGCTCAAGCACCTCCATCGCGCTGTGTCCAACGCATAGCCCACTGCTAAGCACCGCCTCAGGATCAAACCCCGCAGAAAAAAGTCCATACGCGATGGTTGCGCGTCTCGATCGAGGAGAAGTCACCTCCGCGTCATCCTCTTCCTTTTCGTCGGCATCAACGCAAAGATCACCTTCTTTCTTAGCGGATACCCTCTTCACCGCCTCCATTTGTTGCGCTATCTGGTTGACCGCAGCGTCATCTGCACGCTCGCAAAAGAGTGCCGCACCCGTAAAAACAGCTGCCTTAACGTAATCGCCAATGTCTTTTGAAGTTAATGCCCGTACACGCTGTGCCATTCCCGGAGTGCACAAGACCTCTGTAAATAGGGTTGGTCGTGCACCCACAGCACCACACAATTTTAAAAAGCATTCAGACGCGGTGCGTTTCAGGCGTTCCCGCAAAAGAGGGGAAAGAGCCGTGTCAAGCATTGCTAAAAGCCTCAGTGCGTCCAACAGGTCGAACCCGTGCGCTCGGAGATGCTTCATACTGGCATTTAGAAAATCCTCAGATGAATTGTGACTCAGATATACGTCTATGGCCGTCTGCACTTGAGAGGTGCCCCTTTCCCATGTTTCTTTGTGCGAAGAGTACATTTGTAATTCGGTTGCCATGGCAGAAGTGAGAAGGACAAGGGCCATATTCACCACACCCTCTGTTAGTGTCTGTAGTTTACGATCGCCTGCCTCCTGGGCAATGTGATCGGCAGCGGGTACGGCAACGTCTGCAAGTAATCTTTGGGTGGTCTCTTCTAACCATTTGCTGTGTTCAATAGAGGCACCTCTTTTATCTCCCACTTTCTTCTTATTTCCTTTGGACGCATCGGCCATCCTCGTGGAAGTGGCATTGATCTCAAAATAATTCCTTCGAAACTCCAATAAAATCCACATCAGTGTAGTCCGCATTACAATCTCATCTCTCTCTCCTCTCTCGGTGCTATTCTGATCTTGATGCCACCACATCGTCGTCGCTCGCACAAGCTCCTCCATCACTGCCTCGTATACCGGAGTGCTGCTAAAGGCACTCGTGCGATACACACGCAAAAAAGCAACAAGAGTTGAGAGATGATCCACGTTACGCACAAGTTCAATTGCGTGAAGAACAACAACGCCACTTCGGGAGGGTGGCGTCTGTTGGTAAACTTGCAGCACGCCGTGAAGTGTTGGATATTCCTCTGGTAGCTTCACGGCACGGACGAGAAGCGCAGCGAGGGCAGTGGCCCCAAGTTGAGGCTTTCCTTTTGTGCCAGCCGCAACCGCCACGTGAGACGCGGCATTTTTATTTTCGACTTGGGTCTCCCCGCTCTCCACATCCTCCGGTTGCACGTTTGCGCACGCCGCACCCCATTCCTCCACTACGCGGAGAACATCAACTGTGAAGCTCGGCTTTGCAGACTCACTCGTCTCATCGCTTGTAGTGGGAGTGGGCCCTCTTATTTCCTTTGCCACAGATTGCACGCCCTTCGTCTTCTTTGCACGTGGCAAGGAGGCCAGTGAACCTCGCGGATTCAAAACCTCAGTGTCATGACCGTCCCCTTTGGGTTTTCGCTGCCGGCGTCGTGGCGGCGGGTCATTCTTCTGTGTTGGTAATGCAGAAGCTCCCAATGCTGCTGCCTTTCCGGGTTCTGATGTCTTCGTCCGTCGTTTGGGTGCCAGTTGCAGGGCGGAATTGCTTAGCAGGCGGACACTGCCGCCGGGGACAAGCGCCACGAGCGCAACTCTTGACACGACGTGCCGGCCAAGCCTAAAAAGCATAGTTCCCTCGCCTCTACCAAGCACACGTGCAGCCAACCCCGCTCTTTTCCCTTCACTTCTCTACCTACGGTGCGTTTGGAAGGATGCATGCCAGAGGAGTGTCGTGCACAAATCATCCACAGAAACAAAAAAGGCAAAGGGGAGCAAAGACAGAGCGCAACACACGAAAAAAAAATGCAACAACAACGAAAAAAATACCCCCCCCCCCAAAAAAAAAAAAAAAAAGTACGTGCCACGCAAAAAAAAGAAAAACAAAAAAACAAAAGCAGTAAAATCAATAACACCAGTTACAACCCCCCACCGCCCCGTAACCGCGCGCTCAAACTCGACAAACGGGTGTCGCAAGAGTCCAACGCACAAGTCAAATCCAAACATTTTAATAAAAGAAGCAACTACAAACAAACAAAAACAAAATGTCCATTGATTCCTGTCAAAACTCATTTTTCATTTACGTTCGGCCAATAAACTCGCCCGTGTCGCAGTACAGAACGCACATCCGGAACAACCAGCAGGGCCTCCAACAAGGGAATGAGAGATAGCAAAACATCATCGCTTGCAGCATTGTCTCTTGTACCCATGACTGCGGGTGGAAAAAAGGGAGGTACAACAAGGGCATTCTCTCGGTTGGCCAAAACACTTTCCTCCGTGTTGTCCACCATAATCATTAACTCTGGGGGTACCTTTAAGATCCTGAGATCCTTCACAAGTACCGTGCCACTCACACCCTCACCTCCATCAGATTTTCTGGCGCCCTCGTGAACACAAAAAGGCGGAACAGTGTCACCCATGCGACCAGCCACAACATCGTTGGCGGCTGTTCCACAACTTCTCTCTGGTTGTCCCGTCAAACTTGTCACATTCTGCGCAGCCGTTTTAGTGAAAGATCCCACACTTTCAGCCAAGCTACGCCCTCCGGGCGACACTCCACACGCAGATCGTGGGATCTGTCTGCAATGATGACGGTAGTAGCGACGCTTAATGAGGCGTTCCGGGTCCAGTCGACGAAGAATAGAATCCGCATACGGCTTAGTGGCAGAAGTAAAAAGGGCAAGATTAAACAGCTTCGCCAAAGTTCCAATGAATAAACGTACGTGGGGCCTTTCCCAAACGTAAAAGAGTTCCGCTCCAGAGGCGGTCGGAATGACCTCCGAAAAAGTCGGGGGGCAACAGGAGGAGGTACTTTTTGTAGATACAAAGCAGAGTGTCTCGTCAAGATCCATTATCAGTACTTTCTGACGTGTGGCTTGGTACGAAAGCACATGATGGGATGTGATGGAGGCAATGGGCTGCAGCGGCATTCTTGACCCCTTTGAGCGATCAAACTGCACCTGTTTGCTACTTTCCCGTCGATATACAACAGAAGGGACAGCCCGGAAGTTGCTATTACTTCTAGCATCCACAGAGCCGGAGGTCGAGTTGGACTGAACGCCAACACCACGCAACGGGTGGCACTGACTACTGGTAGTGCTACTGTATTCATCTGTGGTGATGGAAAAATCACCCCCGCGGCCATCGTGTCGTGCAAGGGAGCGGCCCGATGAATGTGGTGGCCACTGGGGTGCGGTGTGTCTCGTTGGTAAAGCCGAAACTGTCGGTTGTTGAATGGGACCAATAATATTGCTCACAAGGCGGTGCAAACTTTCGGAGTGACAAAGATGATACGCCGGCGAGACAAGCGGTAATGCACGTGTCTTCAGTACCCACTCAGAGAGTTCACCCTTGTGACCACGCCGAACATGACGTTGAATCCAACACTCATTCTCCGCGGTATCTCCTTCGGCCATCGATAACGCGGCTTTTCGCCCCATCAACAGAGAATTGCCCTCCCTGCCGCTACTTTCTCTCGGTGAAGCATCATCCCAAGACGACCCCAACCTCTCTAGCGTTGTACAGCTGCTTGATGAAGCATGGGATACGGTAGGATTTGTACTGCGGCGTCGATGCAACGCCAATTCCGCCTTTTTCTTTCGGAGCTGCACCAAAGGGTGGGGATAGGCAAGATGACTTCGTCCGGTGAAGAAGCAAAAGAGTACGTAAAGCGTCTTATGGATGTTTTTCCATGCCACCACACAGTCTAATACAGCATCCTGAAAGAAACAAACAATACAAGGAACGACACTTTTAAATAACCGTTTCATATGACCCCGTGTTGGCCACATAAGCCTATAGGTTTACTAAATATTTATATTTAAGTAACTATTATATATAACGCAGATATTACTTTGTGTATCCACCCTCTAAAAATAATAATAATAATAACAGATTTCAAAATAATAAAAATGTGATGGTACATCTCATAAAATTCCATAAATTCATGCGGCTCTTTCAACCGTAAAAATCATGTATTCATGTCTTTTTAACCGTCATTTATGCATCTTCCATTCTCACTCTCTCTTGTCCAAGGAATATTTCCCTTCAAATTTCTTGTCCGTTGCTTTTTTTCTTTCCCCTCTTTACTCTTCGCACGTCGCGCTCTTGTCGCATAGGAGAGGGAACCATCCCCGCATTACTCCGCGTCGGCGCCATAACCGGAATCCACAACCTCCAAGGGGTTCTCCGCCTGCTGTCGCATGGTCTCTTCGCGTCGCAGCCGCTTTGCTCGCAGGCGTTCTTCTTTCATGTTCTGTTTTCGGCGCACATTTTCGTCCTGTTCAGCCTTTCGTTTTGCCTTTTCGCTTCGCCTTACGCGAACCTTCACGGCATTCTCTGCCACCTCTGTCGGTGTCTTGCTCTCAAACCTATGAAACAGCACTTCGCCACCGGCAAACCCGTTTGTCACCTTCACAAGCTGCAATGTGAGGCGAGGGCCAATCTCGTGCAGTTTAATGCGGCATTGTTCGCGGTGCTGACGAAATGGCTGGGCGAGTGGCACCTCCTCCCCCTCACCGTCCGTGTCGGACCACACATCTTCACGGTGAAGAACATCGTCGATAGACTCCAAAGTCCCAAGCTTCGTTGGGCAACGGCGCTCAAGAAGTTTTTTAACTGTTTTGCTGACGCCCACAGCCTTCGCATTGATAAAATAGTGTCGCACCTCCACAAGATGTTCCACATGGTCGTAGTGAAAGAGGCACACGCGTTGAATGTCGGAGTTCTTCACCAACTGAATGTTCACCGTTGGAAACATGCCCCTAAAAGTTGCCTCCAACAACGGCACCTCAGGGCGTCGCCGTGCATCCGGGTGGGTAAAGTTGTTTAGGACGACAATAGGAGCCACCTCCCAGACGGCTTGGTTGAGTGACATGGGACGGCGTTGTGTCGCGACAATCTCATGACGCAACGTAAAGGAAAGGACACGGAAGTACAACGTCGGACCGTTCGCAAACCGCATGATACGTAGTGACGTTCCATGCGAAGGTGCCGTAAATAACTGTAGGTGGGAGACACTAAATGTTGAGGCAATGGCCAGAAAGTCTTTAAGAGAACTGTTCTTGCCGTGGAGATTCCTGCTGCTCCAAGGAAGAAAGACGGCACGCCAATCATGCATGAGAGCACGAACGTTGTTTCCAACCTCACCTCTGTAAATAATAATAGATTTCGGTGTGGCCTTGTCCGCCTCCGCGGTGTCCACCGTCCCCGGCATCACTTTAGACTTGCCCATAACGTGAGTCCGTGTGTGTGTGTGTGTGTGTGTGTGTGGCTGGAGGTGTGTATTTGTCGGTGCTATTTTTACAATGACTACTGTTTCCTACCAACGCAACCTGCTAGAAACTCTCGTCCGCCACTACCGTCAAAGCAAAAAAACAACAAAAAAAAACATGAAATAAACTATATATATATAGCAACCAAAAAGCTTGAAAGAACCCCGATTTGCGTCACAACAACAACACAAAACAACATTTTATTTTAGATTTCTTACAATCATATCCTCGCCAAATCAAAAATTGGAAATGCAAAATTGCAGACCATTGTCACGCATCTTGGGACTAACGCAGCCAATAGCCGGGGTTTTGAGCGTTGCCATCGATAAGAGTAGCGTACTGGCGTGAGCACGCCCTAATCACGTGTAAAGCCTCCTCGGCTCCACGCAGTTCACCATTAAACGCCAACTCATTCCGCTTCTTTCCATCAGTTGTCTTGTAATCACGCATCCACTGTACAATCGTGTCCCTCAGTTCTTGGGGAATTTTCTCAAGGCTTTCGTACATTTTGCCCTCAGGTCGCAGCGTTTCCGCTATGATTTTCCAGTCCGTCTCACCCTCGTCAATAAGCCCCAACACACCAAGCACGCGCACAGCCCAAATCGAGCCCATAGGGAGAGGGGAATTGGAGACTTCCACAATGTCTATGGGATCTCCGTCGCCAGTGCATTTTGTGTCCGCGTCCACCAACAACGGATCTTCCCATGTTTGTGGAGCAAAGCCGTAGTTGAACGGAATGTCACCGTACGTGTAAAAACGCAGCGGTTTCCCCTCCTTCTTTTTGTGAACATCCTGTGCAAAGGGGTTGTGCGGTTCCTCCTTCTGCAACTCCACTTTCGCCCGAGTTCCCTTTGGGATCTCACAGACAAACGTAACGATGGATCGATCCGCGGCAGGATGCAAGCTGAGATCGTGCCACGCAGAGCGCATCCCCGTCGCCGGCATCGCGGCTTCCGTCCGTGCCTCCGTCACCGGAACCGAGTCGCTGGTGAAGAACATGCGCCATGCATGCGTGCTTGGGGCCCCAACTTCCTGCCGTCTCCACCTTGGGAGCGCCAGGCTAAGCCCAGCAGCGCACCGAACAATGCGGGTACCACGCATTTCACCGCGCCTGTCAAGAACGACCCGAAAACACACCCAATAAAAACTAAAAAAAAAAACAAAATCATTCAAATACAAAAACAGCAAGCATCGACCAAAAAAGAAAAACAGAAAAGGAAAAGACAAAAAAAAAAACGCCGGTGTCGGATACGCACCCACAGGTGCCTTCCACCCGCCGTGCGAATAAGGATATAAACTCCGCTCCTTTTGCTTCTTCGTAGCTGGTTGATGGGCGCTCCTTTCGGGTGAAATCCCAAGGAAAGAAAGAAAACTATCTTACGCTCGAGATCAAGAGTCCGCAGCACCTCCGCAGTGCCTGAGACACAGCGCAAAATACAGGCCACATAATGTACCACGCATACGACCAAACAATTCCAATGGTGCGACGCGCAAAGGGAACATAACTCAGCGCATACCACAACAAACAGCACACCTGAGCAACGGCAAAGGCAATAGCTAAAACACTTGACTTCCAGTGGAGCACAGAAACAAGTGTCAAGATGACGGAAACAGCGTACATAACTGCTGCCTCCATACGCTTGGCATCAAAAATAGACCGAATCTGCTGTTGGATGCCCACCAGAAAGGTTGTCGACCCCAAACAGAAAAGGTTTCCTGCCGTAAGAAAAAAGGC
>NW_001849563.1:177330-190961 GCF_000209065.1 Trypanosoma cruzi
ACATTTCTTGCAGATCACCCATGATTCCATTCTCCCGTGGCATTTCCATAACTTCCACCTCCTCTGGAGGCTCGTCCCTGACGAGATTCCACGCCTGATGCATAAAATTGTCCCAGTAGCGGCCTGCGCCATCTAACACGGTGCCAATGCCATCTTCTGCCTGCCCGGTGAGCCCTGCCCCACCCGTGGAGCCGTTAGGAATGCGGCTTCCCGATGACAGCGTGTGACGCAACACTGTGAACCTTTTTCACTAGGCAAACAACAAACTGCTTCTGCTGCTGCAAAAAGGCCGCATAAAGGTGTGTACATAAATAAAGCAGAAGAAGTGGAATTTTACCACCGTCACGCCAGGGCCATCCAAGCAGGGCATCAGCACCCGAACCCACGCGCAGGAGAGAAAAGAGACCCCGTCCCGCCCAAATCAGCATAAAAACAAAAAAGGAGCAAAGGCAGAAAAAAAAAAAAAAAGGGACGTCATGTGCTCTCATTCCATGCAAGCTCCATTTCCATAATCGTAATAAGAGGCGCATTCGCCTATTCACCGGTGATAGGGAGAAAAACCTGTCAACTCTAAGGTATTTCTTCGTTCAAAATGAGGCACGGTGGGCTTTCCGTCGGAGCATGAGGCCCCAAACTGAAATGCAATGGAGGTTACTAATCGCAAGAGCAAGACACTGTAAAAGCATTGGCATCGATAAATGGAGAGGGTGATCAATGAGGCATTATTGCCCCACCGGCCCATACCCTCTACTTCACATCCTTAAAGCAGTAGGAGACGGTGACCCCCCGCCACATCCAGCACCGCTAGTCGTGGATGTATTTCATCCCAAAAATTGGAGTCCACTTCCTTCTCGTGTTAGACAAATCACCAACACCATAGACGGTATAGATCCACCCTTTTTTATGCATATAGATATAGATATATTACTCATCATGTGCCTCCCCCTCGGCAGGAAGAACTGCCTCATCATGTTGGTTGTCCACGTCCTCGGGGTGTCTGTTGAGTTGGCTGGAAGCCTCCACTTCCTCCGTAGCGAAAAGAACCACAGCAACGTTACCCTGTTCGGAGGGAGTGGTAACTGGCTCCTCCCCCGGCGCCACTTTTTCTAGTGGCTTCTTCAGTCTCCGCTGCAAGATCACGTCATGCACCCGTAAAAGTCTTTCCTTTATTTCTGAGAGTCGTCGAAATAAAAGCGCTGCACTTGAGCGACATCGCGCAATCTTGGCGCTAATGATATCTAATTTCTCTCGCTGGGCCTCGTTAAGGGTTTCAAAATGAGTTCGGTTATTCTCCAACTCATCATTTAGAGACTCAATTTCCCGAAGAAGGCGTTGCTGCTGCAGAAGAACGCTCCGTGCAATGTGCTCAACACCAAGAGCAGGTTTGAGTAGCGCAGATATGCCGTCCACCACGTGACGTGCGTTTGCATTCAAAGTACATGTCGCTTCCTTCCCCTCCTCCTTCATTGCGACTAAAGAAAAAAATCCCACGCGTGACTTCAGTTCTTCTCTCGGTTGCTCTCTATGAGCCCTTAAGGATCCATAAAAACAGATGAATCTGATAAACTAAAAGGGGTAAAGAAAAAAGTAAAAGAGAAAATAAAAAAACCAATAATAATAGTCCAAAAGGAGAGAAGCAAACTAACCGGCATCTTCACAAAGTGGGTTTGCGGTGCATTCCTTCACGCATTCACATCTAATTAAAGTAATGCAACAACAACAACAATAATAAAAAAAACAACAACAACAGAAAAAGTCAACATAAAAAAAAGAAAGAGAGGCTCGGTTCCATCACATCATGCGATAATTATACAGCCAAGGCTGGGGACCTTGACGAAGGCCATCGAACGACGGGGACTCCCTCATCTTGTACTTTGAGAGTGTAGTCGTTACTTCTCCACGCATCTCTTCATCATCTTCCCCCGCTTCACCCGTGCGCAACGGCACACGCTTAAGGCAGCGCATAAAGTGCACCTTCCCTCCCCACACCCTAAAATACAAACAGTTCTTGATGAGCAACGAGAAAGGGACACCGTCGGCATGTGTACGTACACTGAACGAAGGGTCCAACTTTCGAATGATACCAAACAGCTCCTGAGGTCTAATTTGCACCTCATCATAAAAGTAGTGAGCATCAGGATTCTCTCCCTGAAAAGGCGAGGATGCGTTAAAATCTTCCTTAGAGCCAAATGGCGACACAATGTCATTTTCTGAGACAAATTCAGCAGGAAGCGGAGGTCCATACTTTAGCACCGCGTCGTGCACCAACGCATCAAAGCGCTGTTGAATTATACTATGACCACTAGTCGCATCCACACTGTCGTACTCCAAATGCTGCGGGGGATTTGGAGCATGACGATGATGATGCGCACTGCCTGTATCCTTCGTAAAGGCTCTCACACGAGCGTCATGCTCTGCAAGCGCCTCATCCTGCTGATGGCGCAAAAACTCCGCATCGGCATGAGAAAGATCACCGCGGCTGACACTTTGCGCCACGGCACTTTTCTGCCTTCGCTTTGCATCCTCTTTCATTCGCACAGCGCTCTGTTTTGCCAAATTTGTTCTACTGATGCGGTACGTCAACTTCTGCGCGGGATTCCTACTCGTGGCGTTCATTACGGTCGCGAGCCTACGTTCGGAACGCCACTGTCGGCCTGCCCCGCCCAAAATACCACGGAACATGAAAAAGGCTGATCTACTCAACAAAACATGAAGGAAAAACGTAAAAAAAAAAAAAAAAAAATTAGAAACATCCCACATACGCGCACGCATACGACTGGATAAAACAAAAAAAAAAGCAAAAATAACAAAAAAAAAAAGATATCAATTATTATTATTATTATTATTATTATTATTATTATTATTATTATTATTATTATTATTATTATTATTATTGCGTGTGTGTATGCATTTATTTTCAATGTTTATTCGCTACAATTTAAGTGTCTGCACTGCGGGCCACTTTTCCCTCCCTTTCGCACACTCACTCTTTCCATGGCAAATGTCTTTGGGTTCGGTCGTGGAAAAAATCCATGTTGGAGCGCCAACACTTCGCATGAGTGCTGCATATACTATGGTAAATGCCAAAAGAAGCGTTAAGAATAATAATAATAATAATAATAATTGATAATAATAAAATAATGGCAACGCTAGCAGTTAAAGACAGGCAAAAAAAAAAAAAAAAAGAACTGCAATGGCACCATTAAAATCCCTCAAGCATGTTAGCTCTCCCACCAGTAAACACGTGTGTTCTCTGTTGCGCGTGGGGCATCAATGGTCTCTGATATATACGGCTCTACTTGCAGGGCCCATTGGGTATCGTCATTTTCATTTATCTCTCCCATAGCATTTAATTCAAAAGTGACAAGTGACAAACTTCCATGCGCTGCCCCCTCTTTGGGGGCATCGGAATCAAAAAAAAAATTGCTAGTCGTCTCCTCAAAAGGATTAGTTTGTCCCGTTTCAACCGCCATGCCGGTTTCCCTTGCGAAGGAGACGTCGCGTGAAGACACTCGACCATCCGCATTTGATTCAGCCCCCTCCGCATTCCCTTTACCCCGCAAAGACTCAGAGTCCTCTGCATGAATGTCGCGAGAAGTTTTTACGACGGGTGAATCCCCATCCCGCTGTGGCTCCCCTATAATAAAACGATTTGATGAACCCGTTGCCGCCTCCTTCTCGTTCTTCTGTGTGGGGAGATAACCTTGATATTCATGGTTGTAAGAGGTCATCACACTATCCGTTACACGTGGCATCGGCTTCTCCACCAATTGCCCCGTGATACCCGTGGGAGTGGCGGCTTTTGGAGTCATCTGACTCTCATCCGGGCGACCGCCATCACCGTTGGGAACATCGTCGCCACCGCCAGATGCGCTGGCATTTTCTTTATGTAATATTCTGGTACCTTGCGCAGAGAACATGACGATATCGTCATCGTCCACAACATCACTGATTTCTACACCGCTGTTGTCGTAATCATACGGCATGAGTAGTTCCGTGCGGTATCGCTCCGGTTCCGCAAAGCAGCGCCTTCTAAGTCTGAAACTCATATACTCTCCCCGGGAGAAAATCATGGCTCCGATTTTGTCCGAATATTCCTCCTGGTTAAGGATGGAAGCAAGGTCGACAGGATGCGAGCATCGCTCCACCTCCACCTCACCAGTATTGTAGCGACGAATCAATCCCATTACCAACCGAGACTTGTATGAAGATTTGCAAAGACCATCGACCCCCGTCTTAAATCGAGACACCAGCACGGGACGGTTTCCAATGCGCCTCTTGTTTCCCACCTTGCATCCAGAAGAGACAATACATATGGACGTCGGGTTCTTCGCCAGATCCAATGCCGTTAATTCACGCTCATTTTGTGAGGGATGTAAAACGGAGAAGTCCACCAGTCGTACTCCCCCCTCTTCATTTAATGGAATGTCGGGCGGAGCCAAGAACGGAGAAGAAAACCGTAGTTCTGCGGTTTGGGAAGTATTCGATGTCAAACCAAAGCCATACGCCTCTACTCGTCTGGCAGAAGAAGCATCCTTCCCTCCCGTCTCCGCCTCGACATTCATGACATCTAAAATCACTTGATCGACCAAAACCACCATCGAATGATAATCCCGTACAGGGCGCATCAAGGGGTCGTTAAGATGAGCCACCATGGTGAGGTGAAGCGTAAGAGGAACGCCTGTTTTGTTTTGGGGTAATTCGAATGCGAAGGAATAAGTGGCAATGAAATACATCGCCTTCCCCCGGGAGCGTTGTACGCTTCACTAGGGTCCACCCCATACTTATCACACACGTAAAATGAAGAGGAATAATTGCTGCAATGGCCATGTCCCTTCGTCTGAGGACGATCTGCAGCTTCTCCCTCAACAGAACGGCTTCCTTCGGTGGATCCTGAAGAAAGCTTGATAGAAGCTTTCCTAAACACAGTCGATATCTTCGACACGCACCGGGAATAGTAGGCAGACATTGCCTCAACCTTTGCACTGGTAGGACGCTCTCCTTCACCTCCGGTGTATACAAAGGATCTGTTGAGATTACGACACTCGACGCTAAAATAAAAAGGGTGAATTATCTTTGGTGATACCTTTGAACGAAGTCGGTCGGCGTCATCCGTGTTGTATGAATCCAAATACTTGAGGTTTGTGGAAAACACTGGGCGTTCATATCCCGGATCGAGCGAGTGATCGGCATCCTTATCAAGAAACCTAAAGTATACCGTGTAGGCCGCTGTATTGATGGGAGACCACTTCACCTCAGTGATACCAGGCAGCCTTTCAGAAGGTCCTTTGTCGATAACAATTCTTTTGGCGCTTGAAATCGTCATCTGATGCATTGCCACTGCAGGAGAGAGCCACCGTGTGGTCTGAGTGACACCATCCCTAAAAAAGACCACACGCATTTCATCCCAGCATGGGGTTTCCACGCATGACGAGAGAGCAGAGGTGAAGTTGGTGCAGACATCCACACTGATGTCCTCTAGAGTAATACAGCAGGGAAAGCGACCCCCCTCATTGGCACGAGAAATGAGTGGTTGCTCGCTCTCAGTTTGAATCATGTGTGAATATAAATAAAAAATAAAGTATGCTAGTCACCTACTTTTTGTTTCTTTGGGCTCTGATGAACAATATTCTCCGGTTCCCTTTTTGTAACCGAAAAGACCCCTCTTCCTTGAGGTCTGGCAATTGTAACAGAGCATTAAGAGAATTTCCATGGGAGGGCCGCAAAAGATGTCAAGCACTCAATCAGTAAAGACACCACCCGTTTCGGCTTCAGCAGGTGGGGGAAGTGAGGCCAAAGACACACACACACAAAAAAGCACCTCAAAAAAAGAAAAAAAAGAAAAAAAAAGGAATTGAAAACGTCACTGACAAATAAAGACGTGGGCGCTCACAACGAAGACGCCGTTGCATTTTCACTGCATATCCCGGCTGGGCGTCACTCTCCTTTTTTTTTTTTTTTTCTACTTTCTTTTTCCGCACGTTCAGTTTCACTCTTATTTTAATTCCATTTTAAACAGGGAGAATCCTCTTTCCTGGGAAAAGGAATCGTTAATGCACAAGTGCATGGATAAGAAATAGCAGCGGGAGAAGGAAAGCTCTAGCCAACGTGATTTGAGAAAAACACCTCGGCAAAAAGCAGCATCCACTCATAACCACCACATACGATGCGGTCACCCCAAAGGCAACATCACAAAAGCTGAAGAAAGCTCCCCCCCAGACACACACAAACAAAAAAAAAATAAAATCCCAATAAAAAAAAACCCACCCACTCCTCCCCTGCTTCACCCACCATATATATATACAGAGAGAGAGAGAAAGAGAGATACATACAGATAGATATTCACACACACACACAAAAAAAAAAAAAAGCGTAATAATAACACTCAGTGCGAGCCGTCACGGTCAGTGAATCCTCCTCAGGGGCTGAAGTTCCGCCTCAGTACCCTCGTCGCCACGGTAGGGGAATGCGGCTAAAAATTCTCTGCAACTGCGAGCCCAATTGCTTGGATGTGGCGGGTTAGAGCGCCACCACTTGTAAAGACCGCAGAGCAAACAACAAAGAAGAAACATAATGGCAAGCACAAGAAAAAAAAATCGGCCTGCGTGACCCTCACCCACAATTTTATCTGCGGCAACCACAGTCTCCGTGCGAGTCTTTCCGGCTGCGCTGGAGTAGACTAAGTAGGAGGTCATCATGCCAAGATCCTCGTGGGTGAGAATGTGGCAGTGATACACCACCTCCCCCGTGTACGTTGCCGCACGCCAACGAATAATAGTTTCACCGTCGAGTATAGGAATTGTATCACGCAACTCCCCCGAGAACACTCCAAAATCAGACATTGAAAAGTTCTCGTGTAGGCCTCCCTTGCGAGGAGTAAAACTTACAAATACAAAATGATTCACATGTAAGTGAAGTGGATGCGGCACGATATCCGTGGGGTCCCCAAACACACGAGCCTCAACAGTAGCACCAAGAGGTACAACAAATCCATGATAGTTTTCACGTAACTCCCCCTTCTCTCCTGAGAAATGCTCACGAAAGCAGGTTTCAGAATGAACAGGCGAAGAGCAATCTGTGCCGTACCCAATGACATAATACGGTCTTGGCGTTGGAATTTGTTCCTGGGAAAAAGAGATGTCGCGCCACATGGTTGGATTGTCCACAGTTAAGTAGCTTACATTAGTTAATGGAAAACAAAGAGGAAACGTAATTCCATGAGGACGACGTTGCTTTGATCGATGTGAGCGGACTGCTATATAAAAAATCGGTTCCTCCAACCTTCCAGAAATCACCGGTAACTCCCGCTTTTCATCATCTTCACATACCGCCACCACATCGTAACGGGTAGCAGTTGTGAAGTATAACCAGTTATCCTTCAACTCACGTGTACACTTCAATGGAACACCATCAATGGCAGCAACGTGGAAACGGCACTCCTTCGGAAAGCTGATGTTCAAATGACACGATCCAGCCGCAAAAGCCAAACGAAGAAGCGTCTTTTCTCCACGATTGATGTTCATAGTCGGTTTATGTTGTCCGTTTACGAGAAACAAGTCTAAAGGCATTGGTAGGACCTTCCCACTTTTACTCAAAATACGGGGTCTCGATGACATGTTTGTTTTAATGGCGATATCCACTTCATCCATTGTCATTCCATCGCAAAGGTTTGATTTGCCTAAGCGATACAAATGCACCATCAAAACAAATGAAGGCAATGAAGCGATCGGGTCATTTGTCGTTGAGTCTATAATAAAAGGCCCAAACAATCCTCCCATGAGTAAAAGATATGCAGAGCCGTGGGCGTGGGTGTGATACCAATGAAAACCAGGAAGGTGTTTCTTCGGTATGTCCAATTCGTATTTCAAAAAATGTCCCGGGGACGCTGTCTTAAAGACGTCGTCCACTCTGGGATCCCCATGCACGCCGTGGAAATGAACATTTGTGGTATTGACCTCGTGGAAATTGTAAAAGTCATCCTCACCGTGCGCATACGTCTGCCCACCCAAATCATTGAACATTCGCATGACCAGTTTCCCCCCGGGTTTGACGTGAATAACAGGGCCTGGAACGGAGGCAACGTCATCGTAAACGTACAACCGTCCCGTGTACGTGAACACCGCCCCCTCGCCGTAGCCACGCAAAGGAACAGACACCTCTGACGCGCGTACTCTGAGATCCACAACGGTCCTTCCATGCAAAGGAAAGACTTCCCTCAGCGGTGCCAGTTTCCTGCCGTTCCCCGGCATCGCGACCCCCAGCAATAGCAGGAAGAAACAAAAAGCCAATCGTCGTGTCATCTAGGAGCAGCCTCCCACCTCTCTACAGCAACAAACAAATAAAAGAAAATTTAAAGAAAAAAAGAATATTTGTGTTAATAAATTTAATTTAATTCTTTTTTTTTTTTTTTTTCCTTCTTTTCCTCTCTCCCCTTTTGAAGGGTTGGCAAGGCTCTTCTCAATGTGTTTTATTTGTTCCTCCCTTCACGCGTACTGCACCCAGCGCAACCTTCAAAACACGAAACGAAGAAAAAAGGAGGATGAGGACAAAATATTCCTAAAGAGTAAGGCTATCAAGGGGCAAAAAAAAAAAAAAAAAAGAATCAAATAAAAAAAAAAAGTCAAAGGAAAAAACCGAGTAAACATAAAGCGGCAGACACATACACGCACACGCACGAGCAGAGCGATACATACATACATGTGCCTTATGTGTGTGTGTGTGTGTGTGTCGCGGTGAGATGGAAAGAAAGGCGGCAATAAATTCATCACTCCTTTTTTCCCCCACTTTCACTTCATATCCTTTACGGGTTAAATTGTAGGTATCCACTAATCCCCTTTACGAGGGAAAAACAAAACAAAAACAACTAAAAGAAAAAAGCGCCAGCCGCACAGAGAAACAGTAAAAGAAAAAGGAAGAAAAAAGCCCCACAACCATCCACCATTCCACTATGCCTTAAATCAGTTCCTTTAGCTTCTCAAGCTGCTCAAAAGAACATCCAGTCCACTTTGGGTCTGTGATGTCCACATCGTTCTTGTTAATCAGTTGCTTATATTTGGCCTCATTCCTGCGGGCAATGGGGTCACGCCAGTACGGGTATCCCGCCCACCAACCGTGCTTGCGCTCTGTTTCCTCCGAGCAGTGCCCCATGTGCTTCCAAAGAAACATCATGCACAGAATTCCAACGGTTGTATGGAGTGGGTACTCCTGTGAAAACAACTTCAACTGAAAGACCGGCAGCCGGTCACACTTCCAGCGTGTGTACACCATTTTTGATTAAAACCCGTGAAATCTCTAATTTTTTTCCCTTTTGTGTTGTTGTTTTTGTTTGTTTTTATTACATTTTTCAAAGGCGCAATAAGAAGAAAAAAAGGTACAAAAGCAGAAAATAAAAAAAAATAAGAAACCAACACGGCAGTAAAGTCAGCGGATTGGAATGCCCACTCGTGCCATCCCTCTTTCTTTATAATTATTCTTTTCCTTCTCACTCTCTTGTAGAAATGAGGCACCCAGCAGGCGAGGAAGGAGGAGCAATCCTCCTGATATACATAAAAAAGATACATCTCTATCAAGAACTCAATCTACCCATGACATGCCATCCACAGGTGTTTCCTCGCAAACTTGAAGAGCACTAGAGGGTGCCCAAACACCACGTTTAAAAACACCAGACTGGGCCATTTTGATACTCGGAAAGTGCATGGACGCAGCATCATCGCAAGGTCGGTTCTTCTTGTTAAACAACCCCTCGTAATACGTGCCATCCGGGAAAATCCATTGACCTTGTGTGAAGACACCGTCCACCCAAGATCCGCGGTACTCACTGCCTCCTGCAAAGTGATATGTTCCATAGCCATGCTTCAGCCCATTCCTCCACGTTCCTGAAAATATGTCGCCATTCAAATAATAGAACATTCCCTGGCCATGGCGTTTATTCGCCAGAAAATCCCCCTTGTAAACGGTACCGTCCTTGTTCTTCATCAGCCCTTGTCCGGTTCTTACGCCACGAACGTAGTCACCATGGTAGCAGGGATACACCCCATACTCAATAATCCACGAGACAATTTGACGACTTATTTTGTACTTTTCAGCAACGTTTGTGATGAACTGCTCGTCCGGCACCGCACCTCCCAACTTTTGCATCTCCTTCTCAACAATCCGGTCGCACTCGCTCTTTCCCCGACTGACAAAGCAGTAGCGCCCCGTGCCGTGCTTCTTTCCCTCAAAAAACTCCCCGTCATAGCGATCCCCGTTGGGATAAACCGCCTTTCCACTTCCCATGCGCTGCTGAAACTCGTCGCGGGCACCAGCGTAAATGCCCAGCACACAGACAGAACGAACAAAGTTGCGGTCATAATTCACTCCTTCTTCCTCCATCTGCTCGCAGAAGGCATCCACCCACGCATCCACGTCCGCCTCACGATCGTCCTCGGGCTTCTGAAGATACGTCTCATCAAACTTCAGCCACACAAACAGTTCGGCGGATTTATACCCCGTCTGTTCATCCACCTCGTCAAGGTTAATCGCCACTTCCTTCTTTTGCTTCGACATGTTCTTCCCGAACCCCCTCCTTTAGGCACCAAAAAAAAAAAAAAAAACCTTAAAAAAAAAGAAAAAAAAGAAAGTTCCCACATAAACGGATGGTAAATAAAACAACGCACGCCTCGACCGAATTCCTGTGTCTTCCTTGTCATTCCTGCCGGAACGTAGAAAAACAATTCCATGATGCCGTTTCAACACTCATGTGGGTCATAGCGCTGCCTCGCTTTGCAGACCGACGCCACCCAACGACTCAGATAGGAAAAAATAAAAAATACGCAAGAAATAACAAAGCAATAAATATCAAACGCTTCAAAGAGCCAAGAATGAAAAACAAACAAACAAACAAACAAACAACAAATCTATGAATCATACACGCTTTATAACTTCACATGAAGATACTAAGTACATAAAGAGACATATGCCGCTGCAGGTTTTCGCAATCATATTGGAGGAAATGGCGGCAAAACAAAACTAATCCAACAACAACAACAACAACAATATATATGTATATATTCCGAACACTTGCAACTGCATCATTCCTCTTCCGTAAAAATAACTTTGGATATATATATATATATACAAAACAAAAAAGTGCCTCCGGGAAGCCGCGAGAATACGCAATGATACCCATGACTAACCCAACAGTAGAGAAAAAATAACAGAAATGATAACAGCCAGTGCAAGCACTGTAAAGAAAAAAATAAAAATCAAACGTTTGCTACGATGTAACAGCAGCCGTCTTCTTGAATCGGCGCCATGGCTCTCCGAATGATACGTCCCCTCTACGGTAACGCATGGTTCCTGAAGCATATTCCCCTCATCATGCAATAAATTTCTTTCAATGATGTTTTCATTATCATCGTTGCTCATTGTTGAGGTACCCGAGAGACACGCATTTGGAGAAAACACTCCCTCCTTTGATGACAAAACAAGTTTATCCTCGACATTGTCTCGGCTCGAGGACGGCGCCAATGAGTCGGCCTGCACTGTTGGATTTTCACCGGGAGTAAAAGGAAGGATCACAGATGTTTTATGCACATCCTCTTCCTTATCGCCGGTTTCATCGGACAATGAGCGGTCAGTGTCCCTACTTCCGTTGAGAATGAGCGGATTCGTCATGCTCACTGAGGAGGGGGTATTGCTGCGGCTGCATAGAGATTCGTCCCGAAGGGACTTTCGACGTGCAAACTCCAGGAGGACGCGAAACAAGTCTTCATCGTCATTCACAGACGTAAAAGAATCAACAAGTAAAATGTGAAAATCTTGACTAATTTGAAGCGCCGCCCCCACCACTGATGCAGTCACAGTTGAAATTCCGTACAAAAGCGTCAGCGCTGCACTATTTTTTCCCTCTCGAACAGACCTGGGCAAGACCGTGGGCGAAATCGAACGAATACCCAAAAGATCAGCCATTTCAGGGGTGTGCTGCTTGCGTTGGAGGCCAAGTGCAATGCGCCAAAGCAGTATATCCCTCACGCTGAAGCTTAGCAGAAACTCGTCAATTTCTTCCCCATAGAAATTGTACCGGTCAACCTCATGGGCCCCTTCCTGCCGGAGAGCGTCCAACAAAAACGAGGAATCCCCCTTTTCCCCACTCACGGGGGCAGAGTGTCTTGCGCGCTCCAAAAAAATTTGGATCTCTTTTTGTCTGAAGTGGCTCAACCGTTCGTCGTCCTCTTCCTTGAAAAAAGGGTGATTTTCAACCGCATAGATGTCTAGCCGCTCGGTACAAACCAATCGGGTGCATTGCTCAATCAAATCCCGCAATTTCACATCCTCGACTTTTTTCAAATCCAAAAAATGCCCCTTACGTCCCGCAAGCTCAGGCTCATCATGGCTACGCAACCCGTTTCTTTCCTTTGATGCCTCAAAGTGGAGCATTTTTAGTTCCGACATCAAAGATGTCACGTCATCCTTCTCGTGGAAAGGCCTCCTATAAGTCGCCAAGTAGAAGGCCAGGCAACCAAACGCCCATATATCATGTGCCCGTCTTTTAGCGCCATTTAAATCGCCCTTCACACCCGTGAGGGCAACCTCCGGTGAGCACCAGCGTAGCCACTCCAAATCTTCAAACGAATTAAAGAATTCCGCGGCGAGTAAAATTACATTTAAATCGGGAGTAACAAATATCAGTTCTGGTCTTAAACTTCCATGCCCCACACCACAGGCATGAAGCTCCAACACTGCCTTTAGAACCCCCCTAAGTAAGTGGCGTAGCAAATAATTTCTAAGAGGCCATTTCCTTTCCACTCCCCAGCGACATGTTACAAATTCTGGAAGGTGTGATGATAAACAATCCATCAGCTGCGAAAGTGTTGCCCCTGCGACAAAGTCAATAATAAGCACATTAAGTGAATTGCATGGATCGCCTGCTTTTGACAGGATATAATGCCGTAGCTGAGTTCCAAGAAGAGCTATCGCCCTCTTCAAACTCTTTAGAACAACATGATTTTCCTCCATCCCCATCGGATTCCGTACTACGCGAACTCTCCCACTCTCCCAAACTGCACTCATTCCAAAACACTTGCAAATGCCATTTTTCTTGTTGATCGAACGAGTGGCTTTCGCGTATTTGTGGAAGTGTTCACCCAAAAAAAACACTCGACCATGGTAGTATCCCACGCACAACAAACGATCATTCATCCATGAGGAATAACAAAGCCAGACCTCACATGTATGATCTTCATAAAGCATTACAATGGGATAGAGGACATGCTTCTCGTGCTGCATTGCATCCACAACAGTGATGCCATTTTCAGCTCTCCTCGTTGAGGTGGTCAAATTTCCTAGGCTTTCATCCCGACTGAAGGAGAAGGAATCTCCGGTAAACGAACTCCCTTCACAAAACCCCTCCAAACATGAATTCATCACCGGTAATGATATTTCTGAAACGGATAAAACGGCGTGCATCTCGCTTTTCTCAACTGTCGGGTGGCCTTCATCCGTGTCCGTCTCCTGGAACCCTTTTCCTCCTCCTGTTTCATTTTCTCCCTTTTCATGCTCCATTCACGTCACAAGTCCACGTTCTGAAATGAGAAAAAACAATATATATATGAAAAAGAAAAAGAAAAAGAGAAGGAAGAGTCAGAGAATCG
>NW_001849563.1:191061-200539 GCF_000209065.1 Trypanosoma cruzi
GTATCCCTTTCTCCTTATCAATTCGAATTACTTGAGCAGCCTCATTCCTACCTACCTTTATAACTTTTCCAATGGCCCGAATGCGGATCCTCGTAATTTCCGTGTACGGAATAATACCCTCATGATTGCCATACTCCAGGAGTTGAACCACAGCGGAAGTATCATTGACCTGAATCACTTTGACCCACACCACATCATTTTCCTTTGGCAGCTTTTCCTCGTAGAAACACACGTCCCGCCCGTCCCAGGTCGTTACTCCAAGACAAGCGGCCAAAAACCTCTGCTGCCGCTTGTCAAGATCTTTCATCCATTGCGGTTTCTGAGTATTATCTCCCCCCGACTGTTCCGTGTCCACCGTAACGGCAGCCGCGGCTGAGAGAATAGAAGCCTTCTCCAGCTCTATCAGCACCTTTTCAAAAGTGGATGCGTCAAAGGGAACGTTAAACGGTTCTGTCAAGGTGAGTTTTCTCCGCGAGAGGGTTGGATGACGGACGAAGTACTGCTTCGGCGCCTGGTAATACGCCTCGTCGGTGGTTCGGCAGCAGCACTTCGTACTGTAATCCACCCTCTCGATGTCCTTCACTGGGCCATGCGACGCCATCGGTGTATTAACTTCTTGGCACGGATGCAAGCCGACACCACCAAAAGCAAAAAAAAAAAAAGGAAAAAAAAGGCAAAAGAGAGAGCGAAAGTTTCAAAAAAACACTTTTAAAACGGTGCCCAACTGTATGAAAGGGTTAGGAAAAACAGTCGAAAGCGACGAGATCACAATAAATAATTTTCGCTTTATTCAGAGAGCAAATGGAGAGAGAACCAAAAAAAAAAAAAAAAAAAAACGCCGGCAGGCATTCGCAGCATAAGGCGGGTCACAATACCGTCATTCCAAACAAATCCCAGCAGTGACTTTGTTATAAAAATATTTGCAACCAAAAACTCACAATTCGCAGCCGAAATGCAACCCCATAATAATTCCTACCCGCCCCTCGAGGGCATAGTCAACCCATCCAGCAGCTCAGTTCGCTGAAGCCTTCCCTGTCCCTCATTAAACTCTTTTGTAAAGTCATCCTCGGAGCTATTGAAAAACGCCTCAATGGCATCGCGGTCAGCCTGTCCAAGTGGGGTGTTGTTTTTCTTGCTCCTTCGTACTGGAGAGTCATCAGGCAAGCCACGTTGCCCTTGAAGCTTCCCGACTTGTGCCCGAAGCGCATCGTGCCTCTCACGCAACGTTGACAACTCCGCCAGTAGCCGCTCACGCACCAACTCCTCCCTTGATGACATCTCCTTTCAGTGAAAAGACGTCACCCCAATCAATTTTGGCACTCTAACAGAGCTGTAAAATAATAAACAAAAAAAAAAAGCATAAGAAAAACACAAAGATGAAAAAAAAAGACCCAAAGACAGAGAAAAGCATGTGGGCGAAAGACATTCGCAAAGAGAGTCATGTAATATAACTCGGAATAAACAAACGTGAACACCTCACAAAATAATTAGCATCATACACTAAAAAACCACGTCACAAACTGCAGTTCACCTGTAGAATAGCATCCCCCTCCCCTCTCCCCCTGGAAGGTTAACGATAATGTACCATACATGTATAATATATGTATATGTATTGTATGTACAAAGGGAAGGGAAAAAAAAATAACAAAGCAAGGCTTTAATATATATATATATATATATATACAACAATAAAGTTGCGCATTTGACTCTCTCTTTCACTGCATTATGCCCGAACGTTAAAAACAAAAGAAAAAAAAGTTGTTATCGCCATAAGAAGAGCATCACGTGTTGCTTCTTTGACCCAAAAACCGAGAAATTTGGCTGATGAGAAGAAGCAGCCACAGGGAACGCTCGGTTTTGTCCGTGAATGCAATTTCGACGCAGTGGCCTCCAGCCTCTTTGCAGTGCTCAAGTTCAATTGCAAATTTTTGTGGTGGAGAAGCCACCGGCCTGACGCGATTCACCGCTTGGAGCGAAACGATGTGGCGTGTCTGTGAAACATCGTCTGGGCTGTCAAAAAACAAAAGTGTTTTTGTTTGGCTCAGAACACAATAGACTCGACTCCAATGCCGTACAACCTTCAGAAAAACGTAATTCTGCCGTATGACCCGCTCACTTTCGAGGCTATAGCTCGTGTCGACAGGAGGGCACCAGCAGTTTTTCGGAGAGCGTTCAACAGACGGCCGCAACGCCCGTGACGAAGGCAATTTTACGCCCTTGTTTCTACTTTCCGCCAGATCGCCATGATCATCGTCGCTATCCGGCAACACGGCAGAAGAAGGCGACGTGGCACCAGGCAGCAAATGTGACGGCACGGAGTTCTCTATCAGATTCAACTCACTTCTCAGCCAGGCGTTCGATAACTGATTATCCAGATAATCGCTCTTCATCGTGGCAATTTGCATGCGCAGTATCTCCAGCTCATTCTCGTATGAATTCGAAAGGGCACGAACAACATGCTCATCGTAGGAGGGAGCTGAACTGGCGGAAACCAATTTTTTGTTTTCCTCCCGCTGTTGATGAATTTCCTCGCGGAGTTTGGCAACTTCGGCCAACAGCTCCTTTTGCCTCCACCGCTCGCTGTTCTCATTCTCCTCCGTTGCCCTGCGAAGAGCACGCAGCGTGCTCATTGTATCCGACAGTTTATCACCGCACACCTTCAGCCGCATGCCGGTGTTTTGGAGCAGTTGGTGCATGTTTTCATGCGCAATACGGAATATCTCCGCCGACCCCATTGCATACTCCACGACAAGTTGAAGCCGATCCGCCCATTCATTCTGTAAAAAATCCATCGCCGGGCTCGTCATTGTCCCCGCCCCACTTCAACTATCCACCTTTTCCTGCCGCAACTCATTCCATTTATAAAAAAAAAATTAAAAATTAAAAAAATCAAAATCTCATATGAATACACACACACAAATATACACGCAAACAAATACGTATACATGAAATCAAGCAAAAGGGATGAAAGCGTCAGTACACCACAGGAATAAAAGCAAAAAACCTGCACACGCACCCACAGTAAAAAAAAAAAAGGAAAACGGTCCCGCTTCTGGCATCCTCTTATCAGAGGCATCAATTACTTTTCAGCGTACGAAAAAAAAAAAAAAATAGGGGAAAAAAAACTACAAAAAATAACCGCACGCTTACACACAAGCACACAATGAAGATGGAGAAACTTAAGACAGACAGGGATGAATGCATGTATGCGCAAAAAAAAACAACAAAAAAACCACGATTTATCTGAAGGTGATGAGGTCATTAGGATATACGTGTGAAAAGACTGCCTTTGGATTCGTGCAGGAGAAGGCGCTTGTGAGATACATGGGAGAGTCCAACTCGTCAAACACCCACACGCCTAGTGGGCCATCCAGCACCTCAAAGCCCAATGTTTTGTAATCATGAATTGTTCCCCAAACAGAGCACCAGCAGCCAAATGAAATGCTACACTTTCGGAGTGCATCCTCAACGTCATGAGAAAACCTGCGCTTCGTGAGAACGTTGATGGGCACAAACTGACGAAAACAATGAAATAGACCGTAACGGTTCACGCCACTCGCACTGGGGGCCACCCTCTTGAGAAACTCGGATACATTCATGACGCGGCATATTTCCCCCCGATCATTTTCCACCTCCACGGAGGGAATGGACTCGCCAGCACGCAAAGGACCCGGAAAACGAGATGCATCAAAATTTAAAAACATCCGCACTCTTTCATGTGAGAAAACAAAGTACATGAGTTCCTCTCGAGTAAGCCAAAAGGGCGTTTCATAGCCATGCTCTTTTGCTATTCCACCCAGCGTACTCAAGGCCTCCTCTGAGGTGGTGAGGGCAACGCCCCTGGCAGAAAGAGCAGGTGCGGTGATGTCCACAACGACGGGCATGTCTCCGCGGCGTCTATTAATTTTTCTCCAACGCTCGGAGTGAACGAGAACTGCCCGCGCAAAACCCGCATGCATCGTGCTCCACAAGGCCTCCTCTGGCAGTATGGCATCCAAAAGATACTCGGGCCTCACAGAAAGCCCCAGTTGATGAACCTGTGACGAAGTGAGAACGTGCGCCATTGGTCGCACTGCAGCGGATGCCCTTTTTAGCAACGCCGAGTGCACCATGGCGTCTGCCCAGGGGGCAATCGGCTCGTTGAAGATGGTGAGGCGTCTGCTCATACAGCCCGTCTGCGGGAAAGAAATGGGTGGATGGATGGATGGATGTGTTTATTTGATATGTAGTGCGAGCAGACCCCCTTTTTCCATGCCGCCACCACCAACACAAAGACAGAGAGAGAAAAAGAGAGAAAAAAAAAAAAAAAAAAAGAACATGAGACCCAAAAAGATAATAAAAAATAAAATAACGCCACCACATCCATCCAACTCATTTCCACCACAACTCACGTGACGGAAGTTGAGACGCAGCGGTGCGTATGCATGCAACATACGGGGGCAAAAAAAAAAAGAAATGTAAGGTAAAAAGAAGGAAAAAAAAAAAAAAAAAAAGCAGGTCGCACAACAAAGACAAGTCATGAGTGGTAAACCGATCGTAGGAGGGGGATTGTACAAACACAAAAACCAGCCACGTCTCTGTTCGCATCAAACAAAAATCCATGGCGGCTCAACGACAGTCCGGGAACAAAAACAAAAAAAGACACGAGCACAAAAGTTTAAGCAAAAAAAAAAAAAAAAAAAGACAGGCCGAAGTAAAGAGGCCGTGCCGGTCAGTCTGTAGGGAATAAAAAAAAGAAGAAAAAAAAAATTGCCAACAAAAAGAAAAAAAGAAAGAAAAGTAAAAAATTACGACTGGAAGAAAAAAAACAAAACAAAACAAAAAACACACATAAAAAAAAAAAAAAGGGAAAAAAGAAAGCAACCACACGGGGCCCAGTACCCCGAACAAAGGCGATGCAATTGCCCGGCGCAAAGATATGTCGCCCCTAACCCTAAGCCCACAGGTCAATACAAAAACAACAAAAACTAAAGACCCAAGCCCAAAAAGAAAAGAAAAAAAAGAAAAGTGGGACCCCCCCCCAAAAAAAAAAAAAAAAAAAAAAACAGTGAATAATTCACCTCCCAATCCCTGAAACGCTCATCCATGCAAAAACACCAAAATGCATCCAATATACATACATGTATCCATATACAGGGTGGGAAGAAGATGGGGGGAAAAAAAAAAGATGCATCAAATCAATGTAATCATCAACAGATAAATTAGAAAAAGACACAAACACGCCCACTAGAAAAAAAAAAAAAAAGAAAAAAAAAACCAGACACACAGCTACAGCATCCGCACAGTCAAATCTCGTTTCATCAGTCCCGTATACATCCCCAACAGCAACAAACTTGTTGGGTTTAGGCTTTTTTTTTTTTTTTTCTCCCCCCTTTTTTTTCCTCTTTTATTTATTTTATTTTTTATTTCATCGTTCTTCTTTAATTAACTGACAGTCGTGTTTTTTTTTTGTTTGTTTCTTTCTTTTCCTTCTTCTTTCGTTTCCCGCCCTCGTTGCTTATCGTTCTTTTTTTTTTTTCTTTTTTTTTTTTCCTTTCCCCCCCTGTCATCAGCCAATGCAACAAACATAACCGTCAAAAAAAAAAAAAAGTTACGGAGAAATAAATAAATAAAAGACGTGGATTTAGTTTTTTCTTTTTTTCTTTTTTTCTTGTTGTTGTTGTTGTTTGTTGTTTGTTGTTTTATTATTATTATTATGTTATTGTCCCATGTGTGTGTTGGTTATTGGCACCCGAAACAATGTTAAGTGGATTTGTAGAATACCCAACTTTTATTCTTTTCCCGTGAAATTCAAACCCGTTCATTCGCTCTACAGCCTCCTTGGCGTCCTCTGGGTTACAGAAATAAACAAAGCCGTATCCCTTTGGAAGATTCGTCTGCCTGTCGTGGATGATCCTGGCGCCATCCAGAGGCCCAAAGCGAGAAAAAAGCCCATGCAGCTCTGCACTGACCACGTCAGGTGCCAAATAATTTACAATGAGCTGCTTGCGGTACCGTTCATCATTACTCGGCACGGGAGTGGTTTGATGACGTTGCGTCGAATTATGGCCCATCTGATGATACCCACCAGGAGCCGCGTTGTAGCCACTTACAAGGTTTTGGTTCATGGGAGCAACAGAGATCTGCATAAATGGGGTACTTTGAGAAACTCTTAAAGACATTACATTCCGCTGCTGGTGTAATTGATGTTGCTGAAGATGATGATGATTAGGGTGATGATGATGATGATGATGATGATGATGATGATGATGATGATGATGATGATGGTGCTGTTGTTGTTGTTGTTGTTGTTGTTGTTGAATTTGTTGTTGGTGTTGTTGTTGTTGAATTTGTTGGTGTTGTTGCTCTGCATATGGCTGGTATTGCAACGGTCCTTGACGCTGCTGCGTTGCTGCATACGGTTGATACCCTTTATAAAGCACCATGGGCGCAGATGACTGCGGATTACTGTGGTAGTACATGAGCGCTATAAAATGCAGCCAAATGTATTATATATAAATATATCTATTTATATTTATATTTATATTTACAAGCAAACCAGCAGAAATTTGTCAGAGTACAGAAGTAAGCCACCACGCAAAAAAAAAAAAAAAGAAAAACAAACAAAAAAAAAAAAAAAAACCGAAGAAAAGGGAATAATCGCTGAGTGTTAAACCTGTTGCTGGTGTGGTTCTTGTACACATGTGTGCAAAGGGGGGAAGTGGGTGGGCAATGAGGAAAAAAAAAGAGGATCAAAAAAGAAGAAAAAAAAAAATCCCGGAGATTTCACAGCAAGTGAACAAAAGAAGGAAAACACACACACACACACACACGCTTTAAAAAAAAAAAAAAAAAAAAAAAGCAAAAAAATAAAAAATAAAAATAATGTCTGCAATGACATTTTAAACAAGTCAAGCAAATTACATATAGATGTGTATATGTAATTTTTGAAAAGGCAAAAAACAACAACGAGATAAGAAAAAAAAAACCAAAAAAAAAAAAAAAAAACAGATATCAGCAATTCGACGTCCCGTCATAAACGGCCCAATGCCGTTTCATGGGTGATGGAAGAAATGATGCACTCCCGTTCATCAAGGGTAAGAAATTCCTCGAGAAGCTGTAGCAACTGATCTGGTCGAACGGAGACATCGTAGTCCAAGGCGTGGAACATACGCCACTCCGTCTGGGCGCAGATCTCATGCAGGGAAAATGAATCGTGTGAACTGGACGGCAATACATCCAACATATACTTGAGAGTAATTTTGTAATCAACATGCCACTTGAGTGCCAGGGAAAAGGCGACAAAAAGACTTCTCCAGCAGTTGCCAAGATGAAGCCAAAAAAAATTACCTCTGGATGAATTACAAAGTCGCTCCATGTATTTCTCAATGGAGTGCCGAAGTTGTAGTTTATCGATGATACAAAAGGCAATGACCCACGCGGCCGCATCCACATCCGCAAAGACGTAATGGAGATAAAAGATCATGGCCTCTATGGACATATGGGATGATCCAAAAACGCCCTGAAATTGTTCATTTTCATCGTTGAATAAATCAAACAATGTTGTGTTTGCCTTCGCCGCGGGTATATGTTTATCAGCCACAATAAATGACATCCTGCTCTCCGTATCGCTGGGATATGCAGCAGTTGCATCCAACCGATAAGATTCCATCATTCTGCACCAAAGTGTGAAGAGTGTCCTGCCGACACGAGTCTCGATGCTGCAACGCAATTGGCGAGGCAAAAAAAAGGGGGAAACGCCATCACGGCTCTGTTCCTCCTCAAGCTTTGCATATTTCTTTGCGCATGTCTCAATCTTTCCACGCAGAGCCTTCGGCATCGCTTTTCTATTGCCGGCTTCGCCCACAGGCAGCACCCACGGCGCATGAGGAACACACACACAAGAAAAAAAAAAAAAAAAGGAAAAAGCGCAGTGCCTAAAAAAAGAGCAAACAAACAACCACAAAAAAAAGCAAACATTTTTTTCTTCTTAATGCGGCACACACACCCACACACACACAAAAAAAAAAAAAAGAGGGCGGAGTAACAGACCATTGAGTTTGAAAACACATCTCTTTTCTTTGAATTTTTTTTTCTTTCATTCTCGATTTTTATTGTTTTACATGTCTACTTCCGTTTTTTGGCCGTTGGTGCAGACACACCGCCCGCCACGGGAAGAGAGAGGCCCAACTTCTTCTCCAACTCCTTCCGTTGAAGCTCCAGAGCGGCAAGTTTGTCGGCCTCGTATTGACATTCCTTCGCCTCACGGTCCCTGTCCGCCTCTGCGATGCCAAACTCCAAGAAAAGAGGCTTCAGGCGTGACGCCTCCGCCTCCTCCAGTTGTTTCAGTTGCCGTCGCACACGGTCCATCTCACGCTGCAAACGGTCCACTTTTTCCCTCTCCTGCTGAACGCGAGCCTCCATGTTTGCCTTACGCCCCGAGATCTCCGCCATCTCGTTGCTCACCCGCTCCTCGGTGCGTAGGAGGACCTCCTCGGCGGACTCAAAACGGACGCGTACGGCGGCCAAGTTCTTTTCAAGATCCGCAATTTCCCGCCGCGCCTTCTCGGACGCGACGCGAGCCTCTTCATTACGGCGCAACAACTGCTCGCTCCGATCCTTAATGATGCGCCGTTCCATTTCAATTTCGTCTTCGGCCTGAGACAAGTCCCTTTCCTTGAAAGAGAGACCCTCAATCTCGGCCCTGAGCTTCGGAACAATAAGGCTCTTGTTCTTCTCCGCGTTTCGCGCCAATGTCGTCCGATGGCCAATAAGAGATTTATATCGGAAGTCATTGAATCCGACATTCATCTTCTCCAGCGTCATATTTCCTCTGAGCTGATCGTCCAAAAGCTCTCCCGTGGCATTTGACATGCAATTGCGTCGCAGATTCAACTCTCGAAGGGTACGATTGCTGGTCAAAAATAATGCAATGGCCTTCCCTCCGTCATCAGCGATCTTGTTGCAGGAGAGATTGAGTGAAATAAGCCCTTCGTTTGTCTTCATGGCCTCCGCGATACATTTTGACCCAGCATCCTTAAGTTTGTTGTTCGACAGATCTAAATGCTGCAGCGTGCTGTTCGCCGTGAGAGCCGTTCCAATTGCGGCCCCATCTGCCTCGCGAATCTCACAGAAAGAAAGGAAAAGTGAACGGAGGTACTTGTTTTCTGCCAGCCCTTCCATAATATACTTGGAGGCGCCCCCAAAGCTATTGTAAGAAAGCCGCAGTGTCTTTAATGCCGTTGAAGATGACAGGACTCGCTGCATTGCCTTGGCCGTCTTCTCTCCGAGTTCGTTAACCTCCAAATTTAGATATTCAAGCTTGTCCTCTCCATCCTCAATGGCTCCAGCAATCGCTTTAAACAGGACCATCCCACCATTGTCACCCATGTTGTTCCGCTGCAGGGAAAGGTGGGTGATGCAAGTGGTCTCCAGGACCGGAGCCAGCGCCTTAATACCTGCGTACCCCAAATTGTTGACAGAAATATCCAAATGTTTC
>NW_001849563.1:200639-207413 GCF_000209065.1 Trypanosoma cruzi
AACCTTGTTTGCACGAAGCATGACCCCAATTGCCTCTGCGCCTTCCGTTGCAATGTGATTCCCATTAATGCCAGAATGAGCACCCAAGTCAAGCGAGACCACAGTGTTATTTTCAAGAAGTGCCCTGGCCAGAGCCACTCCTCCAATGTGACCAATATCGTTGGATCGAAGACCCACATGAACAATGGTCCTGTTGATCCTGATTAATTTGGCGATGGAACAGGCCCCTTCATCCCGTAACCGATTTCCACTCAAATCAAGAACGGTGTATTTTCTGTTATTGGACAAGATGTGTGCAATAGCCTCAGCACACATCGGACCAAACCCACTCTCCTTCAAACAAAAAAACTTACCTCTGCAGTTGGCGCTGATAAGTTCCATAAAGCGCATCTCGCGTTCCCATGACGGCAGCAGGTCCTGATCCATACATTTTGACTCGTAAAGCAATTGGAGATCCTTGACGGAAAAGTCCACTTCCTCCTGACTGCAGGATTGTATCGTTCCCCGCTTCACAAGCTCTTCAAAGGAGATAAAGTTGGCAACATACGGAAAGCCCCTTGGTAGAATACGCGGTAGAAATGTCGATGCCGTCGTTTGATCCTGCAAAAATGACCGTCGGCCCTTCGTTTTGTACCTGTACAAGTAACTTTCCACTTCACCACCGTATTTCGCAACCTCATACACGCGATCGGCACCTGACGACTCCGTGAATAGCACATCCCTCTGGCTTATTTCCGTTGTGTTCGTTACTTCGCTCATCCGTTTTTATGCCCCCCTTTTTTTTTCTTTCGCTGTTGGTGTTACTGCTGCTGCTGCTGCTGCTTCTTCGTTGCTGCGTTGTGCAGGAGAGCGATAGGAGAAGGCACCTCCCACGCCAAAAAGACCAAAAAGAAAAGAAAGGGACATTGAAAGGGATCTACACAAAAAGAAGGCAGCAGGCAGTTTGTAAAGCAAAGGACTGGCTGGAAGAACGCTGGACACAATCGAAGCGCGTTTCACTCCCCTCAGCCACCCGCTTCCAACCAAAACATCGGGTGCTATGTACAGCTATTTGTCATTCTTCAACTCTTCTCCCCAATTGTGTTTTGTGTTTTTTTTTTCTTTTTTTTTTCTTCCTTTCCACGTGTCATCGGCAATTCAACTCTTCCAAATAAAAGCACGCTCCCCTCATTTCAACGTTTCAAAAAATGAAAGCAAAAATAAACCATGTCTTTATTCAATCGTACGTTGTCTCCTTTAAAAAAGTGAATCTCCTTCCTTTTCTTTTTTCATTCTTATGACCCCCCCTCCCCACATGTCTCTTTCCCCGTGAATTATCAGCAAATACGCATACTGGAAAGCACCATGTCATAAAATAATTCTGCATTGGTGTTCTTGGCAACATATGTACAAGTACGTCCTTGCGTCGAACGAAACGTGCGCCCCTCGTCCTTTGTTTTATTAATCTCTACCTCCAGCGTCATCGGCTCAAGATCTGCCAAATTGTTGTCAATTACGTAGGCGGCAGTCAGAGAATCCCAGGCATAGTAGCCATCGCCTGGGCGAAGAAGCTCATGGTGCGTGCACATGGCCCAGGTGGACCCCACAAATTGCGAAAGCAAGTACTCATTTTGGGCACCAAAGCGCTTCACAAGAGATGAGCATACAGGAACGGCATTCGTCGAATTAAGTGAGAAGAGAACATTGCGTATATGAGGGCATTCCAGCACCGCCTTCGCTGCTGGTGGATCCCAATAAATGTTCCATTCTGCCGTCCCGTCAGTGCCCGGGAGAAAAACATTGCCACCGACATCCACAGCGCCACCCATAATGACACATTCCTCCACCTTGTCTGTAAAGCGTCTCCCATACTTATCTATACACCACGCCACATTGGAGAGTGGTCCGGTCACACATATCGTTACCTTTTCCGGCGAATTCATCACCAGATCCGCAAGCAACTCCTCACCCACGAGTTTTTCATACTCTGGCTTCAACTTCTCCCACATCTCAGTGTGCTCAGGAATGTTCAGAGAGGGCAAATCATCCATGTTTTTCGCAGTACAGCGCCACTCCATCGGAAACGGATTCACGCCATGTAAAGACGAAATGCCAATGGGAAAAAGAGGCCGGTTTGCACGCTTGTTTAAAAGGCACATCAGTTTCCCGGTGATGTTGAATGCATCAGCAACAAAACAATCGGCATCTGTGCAGATGCAGCCAATGACACGTACCTTCTCTGGCCGCGCTAGCAGTAGTGCCAGAGAAATGATGTCATCGTGATTACCATCCTGATCCAAAATAACGGCCTTTGGCATCTTCCACACAGAAGTACAGTTACACGGAGAAACAGACAACAATTCTCTAAAGGTCTCTTTCGGTCCCTTTCCTCAATTCTCCTCCAGAGCAAAAAAAAAAAAAAAAGGAGCAGACAGACCAAAAACAATAACAAAAAAAGAAAACGGGGAATTAACGACAATGCTTTTCCTCCACACCAATTGGAGAGAAAACGTTACACACAAAAGAAAAAAAACAACGACCATGCAGCCAGATTCATTAGTCCAAGAGGAGAATCTAGCCCTGAGCATGTAAACAACTAACGATGCCAATGGATTCAGTACTGTCATTTTATTCTGACGACACGGAACGATACGGAAGAAATTCGGTCTCAATCTCTTGTGGAACAAATTCCGCCAAAAGATCATATGACCGCTCTGGTGTGATTTCACGTCGAAATTCCGAAACGTGTTCCGCCCACATGTGGTACCGGCCAACTTCATACCACATAAGGCTGGCGAATAAAAAAAGAAGTCGTCTGTTCATTTTGGCGCTTCCTGCATGCACGGCTAAACGGCAGCCACACCCCAAAACGCCCATCCCTGCGGCAAAAAATCCACATTGATGTCCAACTAAACCATTGTTCACTTTGTGCGCCTTCACGGCATTGTAATACATACCGCACATAAAGAACAGTCCTAACCACCACCGCTCCATGTTCCTTGCCTTCATTGTCAGGCATCCAAAGAAGCAGCCGGCCAAACAGGCGCAAGCTACACGAAAACCGCTACGTGGCTGCAGCCCTGCAGGCTGTTCGAGCATTGTTGAGTACAAAAGCGGCTCATAGGCCCCACCAAAATGATAGCCACGACGGGCAACAGATCCATCTTCTGCATCAACGTAGAGAATACGGCGGAGTGCCTGGGAGCCACTCATGGGCGTCTACACACCGACAGTCCCTTCGTCAGAAGGAAATTTCAAAGAAAAAAAAAAAGGAAAAAATGCAAGGAAGCAAAACAAACAAAAAATAAACGAGTTATTTACGGCACCGTTTCTCACTTAGCATGGAGTTCAGACTCACGGTCCGCGAGCCTCAAAACCACCCTTCAAATAAGCATGAAAATCCTTAGGCAAATGTGTTATCGTCTTCTCCGTGTATCATTTTCGATGGTGTTTTGCCTGTTTATTAAACACCTGGTTTCTTTTTCTTTCTTGCTGTTGTTGTTGAAGAAAAGTAAAAAATATTGGCAAGGATTTCGCTTCATATGTCAAAACATTGTGAATACAAGTAAGTGGGATCGCATGTATAAAAATATTACCAACGCTCCATGGCTTTCTTTGTCATCTCGTAAGTAATCATCATCAGTGCGCCTGAGGAAGCCGTGTGTATAATTCTCGCAGAAACGCCAGCAAAAAATCCACGCACACCACGGTTTAGAGCAATATTTCGTAAGACCGCCAAAAAACGTGATTCATTCCCAAGCTGTAGATGCGTCTTGGCAACATCCAACGGGGAAGAGACTACTGATGCCATGGTGCCGGCTAAGAGGGCGGCTGCCACATACTCCACCGCAAGCTCGTTCTCCTTGTCGCGGCGCCCACCACCCAGAAAAGCGAGGAATCCCTCGTACACCGTCCAGTACGTCGCAACGTGTGGCACATTCATCAATATTGTTGTGGGCAACGAAACAAAAAATACCCGGAGCCCATTCTCTTCAAAAACGTAACGCGCACACCGCAAAGAAGAAGTGAATCGCCCTCCATTGTCCATCTGCATCCGCTGCTTCACAACATCAAAAGGGGTGGCGATCGTGTCGTGGGCCGCCGCCGCACAACTCGAGGATATCAGGATCGATGCATTTGAATCCTCTCCAAAAGCACGCTTGGCCGACTCATATGAGCCAAAGTACGCTCCGTGCGAAGGAACAGCGGACACAAGAATGGGAAAAACACCACGGTAGAGGTGCGTGAGAGGCTCGCTACGAAACACCTGACGAAGGGCGGATGCGATGTTTGGTGAGCTCCCACTCTGTATTCTAGTCTTGATCGTGTCAAATGGAAACATGGCAAAGTGCTCCACAAAGCCGGCGACGCTCCCGGCAATTAGCTCCGAGGAAGAGATGTAGAATGGAACTCCCACATCCTCCCTCACACCGTACATGGCAGTTATGTCCGCAGAAGACATCCTATTCAACCCACTACACAAAACAGAAGCAAACCAAACACACACGCACTGAGAGGAATGCTTCCAAACCTGTGCGTAGAAACTAAAACCAAAATAAAACTCATCAAAAAAAAAATATATAAAAAGGAAAAAAAAATCTTCCAAAGTGAACAATTCGCAGTACTTTTTTGTTGTTGTTGTTGTTGTTTCGTTGCTATTACTCCCCTCCATTGAAACACAATCATTCAAACTCAACAGTATGCCTCCTTTTTTTTTTTTTTTTTTTCGTGCTTTTTCAAGAGAATGTGTGGAGCAACAGAGGAAAAAGCGCACTGGAAACGTTTTCTTCTCCCTCACACGCGACGTTAGAGCACACGGCAGCTGACACCCATTTCGGCAAGAACAGAAATAATCTTACGCGCTGGAATAAATCCAGACACTCGAGAACCATCGCGAGTGTTAGACGTGAGATGCATACCCACAACGTGATCCCCAAAGTGATCAATCACAGGCGCACCACTGGAGCCGCTGGTGCTGACGGTTCCGCGTGCCACGCAGTTAAGCAAACCGCTTTCAACCACAATCCCTGGCGACACAATTGTCTCGTGCGGCCACTTTGTCGAGAGCCACACGGTGGCCACACGCGCCTGCATTGGGGGAAGAAAACCGCGCAGAGGAATATGTTCCAGTTCCCTATCGACCCACAGAACAAGAATGTCATTGGCTCCATTCTTCAACGCATGTTCAACGTGAGCCTCTGTCATATCCGGTTGTCGAATAGTAAAATCGCCAACGTCATCCTTGACAGCGTTAAAGTGATGGCCTGCTGTCACCAAAACACGTGGCAACACCGCAACGCAGGTACCAAGGAAGCCACCACGCCAATATAATGCGTGCATGGCCTTCAGTACATCCGCTGATGGCACCAGTGTCGCTGTGGCATCAAAAAGGCCATGTCTAATCATTCCCCTCCCCTATTCGGCAAAAAAATAAAATTAAATTAAAAAAAAAAAAAACAGCCATAATTCATCCATGCATTCACCTCAGCTCTATCATTTGTCATATGCGCATTCTTTTTCTTTTCTCAGCTAAATAAACATCCATAAAAATCAGTCACGCATATAAACGTGGACGTGGGGGGAGAAAAAAGAAACGAGCAAAAAGACAAACAAACAAAAAAAAAAAAAAAAAAAAAACAAGCAAACAAACAAAAATAAATAATAATAAACAGAACAAAGGGAAAAATAATAATAATAATAAACCTGTTTCATAAAAATAAATTGTAAATCTCTCCTTTTCACGTGTGATGGGAAAGAGACTCATGTTGGGGTGCATTAATAATTCCACTTTGGCGCTATTAATATGCCCCCCTTCCCCCCTTCTATCATCCGCCTTTTCCCCCTTCTTTTCCCCCCTCCCCTTCTGTCTGCCATTGCTTTGCCGTTGTTTCTTTCTTTTTTTTTTTTTTTTCTCCCTTCGTCCCCAGCACCACTGCCGCACAGCACCTTCATTTGTCTGGCGGACTCTCTACTTGCGCTTGAGTTTGCTCTCCTTGAGCCAATCCTTCATCACCTTCAGTATGCTTTCAAACTGCTGCGAAACCTGTGGCTCGCTGGCGTGCTGTTGCACACTTGACTCCAACATCTTCACAACATCAAAGAGCGAGTCCACAGGCTCTTGATTCGCAAAAACCTGTTGAAAGACACCAATGCAAGCTCCTTTTTTACCCTCAACGTACTCAGGGGCATTGTCAAGGCGTTCGAGAACGTCAAATGCCTTGGCAGCATAGTAAAACGCACAAACCTTATAACAGTCATTTGCCATGAGCTGCAAGACATTAAAGGATTCGGCGCTTGTCTCCATTTTCAGATAAATATCCCATGCCCGCTTTGCATGATTGTTCATGATGTGAGATCGCATTAGCCAACTTGTGTAGCTGAATTCCGCCCTAATTTTTTCGGAGCGAACCGCCGTGAGGGATTCTTCCGCTTCCGAGAAATTCCCGGTCCCCGCACAGGCAATGCCATACAGATATAGGAATGTATCATCGTTTAAAAAGTAGGGTTTGATGGAGCGTAAGTAAAGAAGAACATTTGGAAAGTCACGGAGCAAAAAGAAGTATGAGGCCATGCACTGTCGCCCGGGAATGGTGTCGCACTCAGACTGAGCAGTGCCTATGAGATTGAAATACTCCCGCGTAATCTTCAGATGCTCCTCCGAGTCAAGTTTTTGTCCAATTAAGGCATTCACGACGCCTTTTAGAATGTACTCAGGCGTAGAAACAGGCTCAAGATCTTTGATCAACTCGTACGCCTCCTCAAATTGATCGTGACGCAGTTGATAAATAACGAGAT
>NW_001849563.1:207513-219115 GCF_000209065.1 Trypanosoma cruzi
TTCTCAACATTGTAAGTTGACCGCTGCAGGTCGATGAGTACTCTTAACTCTCCCTCTGCCGTCTTGCCATTATACAGACGGTAGTGATTGCATGCCTTCAAGTTGATGGCAGTGGCACTGTTGCTATGTGTTTGCAAGTATACATTCAACACCTCCAAGCTAACATCATAGTAGTCCAACTTGTAATAACACATCGCAACGTACACGTTGAGTGCTACGTACTCTCGGGTTTCTAGTAGAATTCGCTTGTAAACATCAATGGCTTCTTGAAAGTGGCCCCGATAGTAATGAACCGCGGCCAATGAAAGTTGATCCTCAACCGTATCCTTCAACTTCTGGTGGTAAACCAGCAACTTTTCCTCATCGTATAATTTCTGGGCAATGTGAAACAATAAACGTGTTTGCAAAGAACACTCTGGTCCCCTTAACGCACACTCCTCTGCCTCCTTGTAGGATCCATTAACAAAGTGACAACATCCCATGTGGATATAGTGCATTGGATCACAACGTTCTAGGGACAATAACTCCTTGTAGACATCAATAGCCTTTCCCACATCATTCATGTGAAATGCACTGTATGCCAGCCATGGGTTAATGGAGAGTTCGCCAACCGGCTGGTTTGTCGTCTTGTAGAACTCTAGCATTGTTGTGGCCTTGGAGAAATCCCGTGCCTGCAGCGCCTCCTCCAGCTGGTCCACCACGGACGCCTTTGTTTGAATGGTCTTTTGTATCGGCGCCGCATTTCTCCGCCTCACTCGACCACTTGTCAAGAGCATGGCACCTTTTCTTTATTCCCTTTTTCTTTTTGGTTCCCTTCTTTTGCCAGTATACAAAATTGTGTGAGCGTGTTCTTTGTTCAACTGTTATTTATGGTGTTTCCCCCAGTCAAATTCCAAGTCCTCTGTAATTTCTCCTCCAATGTGCATGTGCATGTATGTAGGATACGGTAACAAAGAAATGAGAAGTGTGCAGAAATAAATGTTTAAAAAGCCCCTAAATTCAGCAGTCGGATCATGGATGGGACCAACTTCTTCCCGACAAGCACAGATGTCCGCTCCTCAGAGGCCCCCAAATAACAACAATTGACCGCAACACATACAAAAAAAAAAAAAAAAGTAAGAAGAAGACCCTATTCATGTCACTTGCCGCGCTTGGAAAGAGAATCCTTCACGCGATCCTTCGCGTAGCCTTGCATCGTGCCAGCACAGATGTAGACTGTGAAGGGAATGAGCGCAAGGCCACAGTAACGGCCAATCAGTTCATGATCAGCCACGCCACGCATTGCCATCCGAGCTCGCATGAGTTCATACCGCGCAATGAGACGGAACTTCAACGCTCTAAATAACCCCATCCTTGACTCCCAAAGACAGGGAGACACATACGTCTCAACGTACAGTAGTTTCTGCGTGTGTGTGTGTGTGTGTGTGTGTCTGTGCTACACTCCTTATCACTTTTTTCTTTTTTTTTTTTGCGGGTTCGTTCAATTGAATTCAAACCATCACACGACAAAAAACAAAAAAAAAGGCGAAGTTTTTTAGAAGATCGGAGCCAAAAAGAAAAAAAAAAGGAAAAATAAGAAGTAGTTGCTGCGGCACAATGCACACATACAAACAAGAGAGGTTTTTTTTTTTTAAGAAGAAATGGTTGCCCAACGTGCCCCACGCCCAACAACACCTCTTCTACATTTCTTCATGCGTATTTTCATTCACCTTCCATCGACGGCCTTAAGGTGAATGCAACGGTGTGGCCCTTCCTCCTCGTACTCTGCCGCATGAACACACATGCCCTTAAAACTGCTCAACTGAGAGAGAATAACACAACCTGAGAGCGGTGCATGCATGGGTACTTTTGCCTGCAAATGATGCGGGGTCACCTGCAAAGGTGCCACGGCATGACTCAGCGCACCACGAAAAACCTCTCGCACCCCCTTCACAGCGGACGCGCCGCCAAAAAGCACCCACTCGTTTAAGAAGGGAAAATCCATTAAACTCTTCTGATACGCATAGTGCACGGCAACAGGAGCACTAATGTGTGGTTGGTGAAAGAGCAACGCCTCGCCGGCCTCCCGGCACGCAGCAAAACTGATTGGGAACGGCAGACTGTTGCCGTCGGGAAGCGTCAAGCGTGAGGGCAGCGCGACGGGCTCCTCACCAACCCAGCACGCGGAAGACTTCAACGCGCGAAGAATTGGCTCCTCCGCTTCTGGAAGATGACGATTCAACACACAGTCTGCGCCTCGAGCACCCACCGACTGCACCTCGGCACAGAGAGAAGTCTGGACAATGCCATTCACAACAGGCACAAAACGAACCCCGCGGTACCCAACGTCCATGCCTATTCCAGTTGTTTTCCCCACAGAAAAAAGAGCTGTTGCCGCTGCGTAGCCCAGAAACACACGTTTGGCATCTAGATACTCAAAACAGCACTTTAAAATGAGTTCCCTCTTCCACTGCGGAAGCAACACGTCCAAAAGTAACGAAAGTGTTAAGCCAGAGTCCACGGGACAGGAATCAGAAAGTAACTCTGCAAGCTGTCGTCCAAACAGCACCACGTCCAGGGCATCATCCAAGTACGCCGTGCTGGGCACCTCGCTCACGCCAGAATCAAACCCCAGGGTCTTGTCTGTCTTTGAAAAGCATGCGTGCTTCACCGTGTGCGATCCGCAATCAGCAACGAACGTAATATCCATGCGTTTCAACCTCCTCCTCTTTCTCCTCCTCCTCCCTTTGAAGGCAAAGCCCCCCCCCAAAAAAAAAAAAATAAAAATAAATAAATAAATAAATAAATAAAAAGAGCGTAAGAAAAGAGTTGAAAATAAATAATAAAAAAAAGGAATTGGAATGCAGTTTAATTAATTAATTTATTTATTTATTTTTTCAAGGCTTCAACCAAGAATACTGCTGCTCCTTATTACTATTATTCGCCTTTCTTTTGCCCCACCTCCTCATGAATTCACAGGAGGCAGCTCACACATTCCGTTTCATTCCAATCCAAAACACAAACATCGCACACCTGCCCCTCTTCTTTTCCTTCTTTTCCAAGTTTTTTTGTTTGTTTGTTTCTCTTCTTCGGTTATATTGCACATCGGAAGAGAAGCCCAACAAAAAGGCAGCGTACAAAGAGACGCGGCAAACAAAAAAGTAAAAATAAAAATAAAAAAAAAGAAAGGGGTCCAAAAGAATAATTCAAACCAGATACCATTCCTCAGAAACCCATCAATGCGGAGTGGTTTGTCTAATACCATCAATTATATACGACAGTCGTGTCAAGTATTGACTCATCTCAGGCGGTTTTCCATCTTGCAAAAAGGTTCGGTCCACGGTATTGATGGCTTCCTGCATGAGCGCCCTATATTGTTGAACGGCTACAGTATCGTCGCTAAAGTTGGGTGCCACCGGTGCCAAAGAGAAGGACTCTGTCGTTTGGACTGCAGAGGCTACAAAAGGAGCCGACGGCGATGTTGCCCTTGGCGCATTTGTCGCCGCATCAGGGGTAACATGAGGTTCACTATCACTTGTGTCCCCATTTATATGAGGTACGAAGACATTTCTAAAAGCCATCTCGTCACGAGGAAAATGATATGAACTATTCCAATCCATCTTTGGTGTACGCCACGACAATGCCTCACGAGAGACAGTGTGATTCTGACTGACATAAGCTGGGTATTTCTTGGTACTGGTCTCCAGCTTGGTCATCACCTTTGGGACAAGTCGTGTTGCGGTGAAGTTGATGACACTATGTGGGATAGAGCCCCTAGGGTCGCTTTGGGTGATATAAGTCAAAACGCACCCATCTTCACCTAAGGGCTGGATCAAGTATCCAGTTAGAATCGATCGAGCACGAATAAAGCCCTTCTTTTCAGGACAATCAGCGTGTTTCACAGAGTGATTAAATATAATAAACTCGCCGTCACTAAACTCCATCCAGGAGCGAATATTGCAGAAGTCACGGTTCTTCAGAGGCCAAGGAAACTTCGCGGAGTAGTACCCAATATCGTTATGCGCATTCAACTTCACAATATTATAGCCCTCAATCATATTTTCATCCCACACCTCACGGTACTTGGCGTCATGTAAGTTGTCATACAGGTCCACACCCGGAACCCCTCGCATCTCACGCCGAACGCGAACAATGTTGAGTCCCACCGAGGTGTCCTCCGGAGGCCGTGACTCCACCGTTGTGACCGCATCAGAGTAATGGCTTGACCAGTTATCCTCGGAAAGCGCAAACTGTTTGAAGGCGCGGAAGTCCGAGAGGGTTTGTAGTTTGTACTTTTGGCCAGATGACTCAACAAACAACTCGTCGTTAGACATCACCGGGAAGTTATCAAAAAAGGGAGGAAAAGCCAAACAAGAAATGATGCACGTGACAAACAAATAAACAACCAAAAACAACACAATATAAATAAATATATATATGTATATGTATATTTATATATTGGTCTAATTTAGCTACTCACCTAATAAATAATAAACAAACAGGGCAAAAAACAAAACAACAACAACAAAAAAAAAAAAGGCAACTACACATCAAGCAGAGAAATACAGAACATAATAATAATAATAATATGAATATGAATCCGGGCAGACAAACACACGGGCAAAAAAAGAAAAAAGATATATTTATTATATACGTATTCTTCGCACATGACATTGCAAGCGTCAGTGTATGAGGAAGACAAGAGGCGAGGCAATTTGTGTATTGGGCACACTTCCATAACAACCCCGCCCCCCCCCCCCCCCCAAAAAAAAAAAAAAAAAGATCCATTGCGTACATCAGAGAACCGTCCAATGCATGCATAAATACGCCCGACGCACAGACACACACACACTAAGAAAAAAAAGAAGGCAAGTTAGAAGAAAAAAAAACCCAACAGCAGCAAATACGATGCATTGTATTGATTGTCCCGCTCTCCCTTCTGTTGTTTGCAAAACAGGACGACTGAAATGTTCGTTTTGAAAATTGCTCAGCAAAAAGACCACCACCAACTAAGCGCCACCCTCCTCTTTTTCGGTGGCATTTGTTTCAGCAACTTTTTTTTCTAGTTCCGCAACCGATGCGCGCAGACCTTCAATTGCCGCCATGCGCCGTGCAAACCCTCTTGTGGATTTTAATGCGGGATCAACAGTCAACAGCGCCACCATAAATGCATCCGGGCGCTCCTGTGGGTCAAGTCGCGTCATCCACTGCACCAAATTTTGCAGTTCAGCACTATAAATGTGAAAATTCCCGGTGTAGCAGCCATTACGAACAAGCGATGGGTCGCCGCCCATGAGCTCCACGCAGCTGGCACCCAACGCATAAACATCTGCCTCTCCCTTTTGCTGAGAAAACTCGGAGATGGCAAAAGCCTCTGGAGAAAGATAACGACGGTCGCCATCATCGTCATTTGTGCCACGAAACTCTTCACCCGTGTTTGGGCGATCTCTAAAGAGAGGACGTGCAAGGCCAAAGTCCGCTAGCTTGAAGGTATACGTGCCATCCTCCATTTTCCGAGCCAAAATATTCTCCGGCTTCACGTCTCGATGTGTGATATGATGACATAAAAGCCAGTGCAATGCAGACGCTATTTGGTGTATAACGGAACGCAATAACGCCTCTGAAAAAGGCCTATCGAAATCAGCAACTGAACCGTCCGAGAGCCACTCTGTACGTACAAAAACAGCCCTGTCTTCTACCCATCCATCAAAATAACGCAGGACATTTGGATGGCTACATGCACTTAAGGTATACACCTCCTGTAGACGCTGTTGAAGATCCCCCTCACCAGATATCACCCGTTTCGTCTGCTTAACCGCATAGCACTGGCGGTCAAGGTCCAATACGCCCTTTTTCACCACACCAAATGACCCCGACGCGGTATCCTCCACGAAACTCATTTCATTATTTAGTCGACTCATAATGTGCATCGCACCTAAACTGGTGTTTAACGAGTACGTCTGCATGCCAACGCTATCGGAAAAACAGCCAGCATGGCTGTCTTCTCTATCAGCGGCATCCATCGCAGGATGACCCATTGCCCTCAATTTATCCTTCATTTCAAACAGAAAAGAGGAAACAGAGATGACAACGTATACACAAAAATAGAGAAATAAAAATAAAAAATTTGAGCCAATACATAATGGCGGTGAACATGTGGAAAAGAAACTGAAAGGTAAACGTATGAAAGCCACACTTCAAATAGTACATCAACATTCCAGCATCAACACTTTCCGTGGGTGTGAAATCAAAGGACACAACACCAAGAGAAAATTTTGCCCTCGCCCTACTCATCCCTTCCTTGAACGCACAAACCCACCACGAACAGAAACACAACACAATAGGTGTAAATTACCAACAAAATAGAATGAAGCAAAAAAAAAAATAATAATTCTCTCCTTCAGGTGTCATGTACTGTTGATGTTTCCCGAGTCGCATAATGGTGGGGGGATAGCAGTGACAAAAAGAAGAGGAGGTGAAGTGCCTTGCCCTAAAAACCACAAGTTTGGGAAGCCATCACAAAAAAAAAAAAACTCTTCTCCTCCCCTTTTTTTTTTTCCTTCTTGTTGCCAGGAAAATGTTATTTACATGCATCGTGTGCGAACACATACACACACAGGCAGAACTAAATCAATCGATCTCTTCCGCAGGGAACAGACTAGGCCACGACGGGCGCAGCGTCCACATCAAGTTTACCGCTAATTTGGTTGGAACCCAACTTGGCAGCACAGCCAGTCAGCACATGCATTGAGCCCTCAAAATTGTTCTCTGTCCAAATTCCCTTACCGCCCTGAGAGACAAAGGCGCAGTGCATTCCGCACTCCCGAACTTGATTCCCCTGAACCACCGGATCACTTCCCTCCGCCACGTAAATGCCAAACTTTCTAACATGTTCTATCGAGTTCTTCTCCATAGCCCCTGTTGATTGTCCGCGAAAGTAAATGCCAAAGAGGACATCACGAATGCGATTGTTGCCAGCGGTGACACAAGCGTTATGAGCATGAATCCCATTGACGCGGCACTCGTAAATGTCACAGTCCACCACCTCTCCGAATGACCCAGGGGTAAAGAAAATCCCGTCACCGCCAGACTCACAGTGATGAATACGAGAACGTCGAATGGTGAGTTTTGCGCCTTCTCCCACACGAACACCATCAGAGCCATGATGAATGTCGCAGTCTTCAATAACTGCATGACCTTTGCGAACATCGATCTTGCCAGATATTTGCAGCCCTCTCATGGTGACATTGGCAACAATAACAACACCATTCGTGATCACAGCCTCACTTTCTGCCAAGGAATCATCTGGTACTGCCGTGATTGTGACCTCCGTTGCCACCTTCAATAATTCCTCGTACAGGCCTGGCTTTAAAGCAATGGTTTCACCAGAGACGGCTGCATTCAGGGCATCAGCGACAGAGCTAAACGCCCCCTCACCTCCCGGGTTCACAATATGTGTCACGGCTTCCATAGACTCAGTGAAAAAATTCTTAACTCCTAAACCAACAAGAAAAAAAAAAAAAAAAAAAAAAATTTGCATGCAGGTTTAAAAAATAAAAATAGAAAAGAAATCGCACAAACCTTCAGCAGAAGCAGCAGCAGAAGCAGCAGCTGCAGCAGCAGTAATATTCGCCGTAACGGTAGAAAAAAAGGGCTTGTGCATATCTGCAAAGGAAACTCGGTCAACACAAAATATGAGAAAGGCGACCTTCCTCTGGTGCGAGCTGAGCCATACACGAGGGAGGAATGCGAGCAGAAAAGTACATTCGTTCCTTCTCTAAACCCACGTGGTGAATAGACAAAACCAGCTCCGTGAGACATACGAATTCGTCCTTTTTGGCACCACTACAAGTACCACTCTCCTGCAAAGAAATTCCCCAGCCCTCACCAGCCAAGCTCTCCGTCAAACGGTAAAATGATCCCGCGAGAAGTCCATCCAAGTCAGAGCAACACTTGGCTTTGACCACAACGCCGCCGTCCGAAAACGGTCCCGATATCACATCCATCGTGTACGCCTTGTAAAATTCGGTAGATAAAAGGGGTAAAGACATGGTGCTCACAGGAAAAACCCGAGCCAACACCTTCATTTCAAGATGCACAGCTTTCGTAGGAATTGTTGACGCCAAGAGGAGAATCAGACCACATGAGGACGGGCTCAGGTGATATGCGGAGTAATGCATCACTCCCGCCTGAACCCGCTGAGCCACCAACCGGGCGTAGCTATGTGGCTCTACCCCAGGCGGCTTATACGCCACAATCACATCCCCCATCACGGAAATGAGTGTATCACTTGTGTTCAGGGTCGCATGAGGTGGAATGACACGCAGCGTGAAAGTGCCTTCTCGATTACTGCAGTATTTCTTAGCAATACATGAAGCATGAATCTTGTAGTGCCCTTGGACAAAGGATTTCATATTCCCCATGTATCTGCGTTTGAACACCTCTAAAGTGTTATTGGTCCACCCAACAGTGACCCATATTGACCCCACAGAAGGTGCAGGAGACATTAGCAATCGGTGAATAACATATTCATCTGTAAAGGTCAGTTTCTTTGAGGGAAAAGAACCCTCCATAAAAAAACATACCAACGCATCATACTCTGCCACCAAAGTGTTCTCCTTTTGATTCTGAAAGGCGTCACGCAACTCCTTTAAATATCCATGACCCTCGGCAATTAAAATGTTTAGCCTTAACAAAGCCTTATGACTCCAAACTAATTGCGGAAGACATTTAAAAAATTCACAAGACAAATCACCAATTGGAGCGCGTTGCGCTGAGCGAAGAAGCAAGATCCATGCATCCAACTCCACCTCCTTACAACCCTCAATCAATCTCAGTGCATGTCGCCAGCGACCACCCTCGGCATAGCCTTGGAGCATGTACCGCCAAGAATAAAAACTTTGGTGTTGCAAAGCACTGACACAATCTGGATCTCGAGCACACAGTAGCGTTTTCAAAAACTTTTCAGGGACGTTACCAAAGCTCTGAGCTGTAGCTAACGCCTCCTCCCAAGGTGTTGACGCCGGCATGCCACAGACAACAGAACAAAGCACTCCATGTGCCGCTTCCGGCATTACTGGGGCAAGCGATGTGTAGAAGGCAAGTGCTTCTTTCCAGCGTTTGGCATCTCGCAAGGCATACAAAGTCTGTAAGCAGGCATCACTAAGAAACAAATCATCAGCTCGTGTTCGTGGAAGATTACACGATACAATCATATCAAGTACATCACATGAGCGCCACCATTGTGCAGAGCGACGTGTAGCCTGTCCCAATGCGGAAGCTGTCATAAGAGAGGACCCTTCACCTTCGCTATGGCTTTCCTTCAGAAGTTGAAAGAAAACTGAGTTCATACCGGCATCACTCAATAAACGCAGCGCCGTGGGCAATGACTCACGCCAATTGATATCGCCTTGCGAAATAGAGTCCTTTATCGATTGCAATGCAGTTCGCCATACAAGTTTTGCATCCCCAGAAAAAATATCTCCATGTGTCTCTTGAAAAGCCAACGCCTCCGCGGTACCGTGGTGAAAAAGGACATGTCGAACTGCAAAATAGGCATCTGGTCCTTCCATGCGACTAAGCACCTCAAGAACGGCACTGCGACAGCGAGGGGTGGAACCAACTTTTTTAAGTGAATCAAAACTCAGGGCAGTTCCACAGAATCCAACCACCTCCAACAGACCACGTGTCGTCACACCTGACATCCGAGAGATCATGTCCCCAAGCCGTGTCGAAAGTTGAAATAATCGAAATCCACTTTGGGATAATTCAAGTTGTTTGCAGTCCGTAAAGAGGCTCAACAGGTTTTCCTTCTCTCCCTTAGCCGCATACTGTATCCCAGCACGAAAAAGCATAGCAGGAGGCAGGATCTTCCCTACACTATCCAAATTCACAGATTCCGTAGAAAACACATAAGAACAAAGTTTTTTTGGCGTTAAAGGAAGAAATGTGGAGGCAACAAAATGCTTCTCCTTCGAATCCTCCGTGTGATGAAAGTACCAATCCAGTGCGCAAAGGAATACTTTGTACTCCCGTGCAACGTCGGTCGCCTTTCCATCACGCATCGTACGCCCTGCAAATTCGGCGAGCTCTTTCATCCTTCCCATCATTAACCGCGGGAAGCATCTTCTCCCTCTAAAAGATGAGGCAAGCACATAAATGCTCATCAGCCTCAAAGCATGTGGGATATCATCCGTATTAATGGAACGTGCAGATGCCTCCAACCAGCGTGCTTCCACCTGCTGTATCACGGCATCGTATTTACCGTTGTAATAGAGCACAGCTGTTAAGAGCGCAGCGCCACGGTGATCCGTTTGGTCCGCATGGTTCCAAACGCAAAGCGCAGACTCCCATCTCTGCCGACTGCATCGTGACCGCCTATAATGTGGCAATAATGTCGATGCTACCAGAGCCTCCAAGGCCTTCCCCACCACGGAACGATGCACCTTCTCGTTGGGCCTTGCATACAGTTGGGCGGAGAATTCATTAAGGGCATGGATCCATTTTGCTGATGTATCCTCCGGCAAGGCGTCGCCAACAGCCAACGAAAAAATAGAGGTCCCAAAACTTTGTGAATTGTCCACATCGTCATCGTCAGGGTTTCTCCCGTAGAGTTCAAAGAAGGCCTGCCCGTCCACGGCACCTCGACGCTGCACCCACCAGCAGCCAAGCAGGGGGCGGATCTTGACAAGCCTTCTCATTTCATCCCTCCTTGACAGGAAAAAAAAAAAAAAGGTAAGAGAGGGAGAGGGAGAAAGAAAAGCAAAGCGTAGAGAAAAGCATCAAAAAAAAAAAAAAAAAAAAAAAGAAAAGAAAGAAGAAAGCACACACACACAAAAAAAAAAAAAGCAGCAGCAAACAAATAAGCCAAAAGGAAAAAATAATAATAACTAAGAAAAAACACAAATAAATAAACTAAATAATAAATAAACAAAACAACAACAAAAAAAAAAAAAACCGACAACAACAACAACAACAGTAAACACAAGAATATGGCGCGGCAATAAAAATCCACGTCGCAATACGTATCCAACGAAATTACCGTTATTTCCTGACACGCGCACCCATTACAGTGGCTACAGCATATTAACTCGGCCTGAAGACGCAGGAGTCTACATTTTACAAAAAAACCTGCACGGGCTGCATGCTACTACAGTACAAAAATAAGGTAAAAGCAAACGCACTCCACTCAGCAAAAAAAAGAAAAAAAAAATTACAAAACAAAGTAAAAGAGAAAAAAGCACGCAAAGGTAACTTTTTTGTTGTTTTTGTTACGTTCTCGCCGCCGCAAGATTAACAGGAACCATGTAGAGAGAAAAAAAAAAAAGGGGGTCACTAATAATAACAATAGTTTTCTCGGCGAGAAACAAAGGGAGGAGTTTTGCATCATGGAAAACATTTTTTTAATTTTTGTTTTTGTTTTCATTTGTTTGGAATTTGGCCTTCCCTTTCCGTTTTCTGTCCAATTGTTTCGTTTTCCGTCTCTCGCTGCTTCTTGTTATTCTTCCTCTTCTTCCTTTTACCTTTTATTTATTTTATTTATTTTATTTATTATCATGATGATTATTCTTTGTTGTTGTTTTGTATTGCCTTGCCTTTCTTTCCTTCTTCCCCCCCCCCCCCC